>NC_043006.1:200000-270000 GCF_006345805.1 Octopus sinensis | reverse complement strand
CTGTGGCAAATGCTCAGGAGCAATAAACACTGGAAATATGCAGAGACCAACTTTGCCGTTCCAGGAGACAAACTAGAAGTAGTTGATAGCTTCCGCTACCTAGGAGACCAAGTCAGTAGCGGGTGGGTGTGCTGAAAGTGTAACTGCTAGAGTAAGAATAGCCTGGGCAAAGTTTAGAGAGCTCTTACCCCTGCTGGTGACAAAAGGCCTCTCGCTCAGAGTAAAAGGCAGACTGTATGATGCATGTGTACGTACAGCCATGCTACATGGTAGTGAAACATGGGCCGTGACTGCTGAGGATATGCGTAAGCTCGCAAGAAATGAAGCCAGTATCTCCGATGGATGTGTAATGTCAGTGTTCATAATCGTCAGAGTGTAAGTTCCTTGAGAGAAAAGCTGAACCTAAGAAGCGTCAGTTGGGCGTGCAAGAGAGACGGCTGCGCTGGTATGGTCATGTGACAAGAAAGGCTGAAGATAGTTGTGTGCAAAAGTGCTACACCCTAGCAGTGGAGGGAACCTGTGGAAGAGGTAGACCCAGGAAAACCTGGGACGAGGTGGTGAAGCACGACCTTCGAACTTTAGGTCTCACTAAGGAAATGTCTAGAGACCGAGACCTATGGAAGTATGCTGTGCATGAGAAGACCCGGCAAGACTAGTCAGGCCATAACCCGTGGCCCCGACCTGGGACGTAGTCAGTCCTGTGCATACCTTCCTTCTTGTGACACTTATGAAGACCTGTTGAGGCAAGTGAAAATCAAATCAAATCAAAACAAATCAAAATAGATGAACATCAGTGGAATTGTATTCTTTGTGGTACCAGTGCCGGTGGCACACAAGAAAACCACCCAAACGTGGCCGTAACCAGTACCCACTACCGCCTCCGACTGGCCTCCGGCTGTGGCACAACAAACACCATCCGATCGTGGCGTTCGCCAGCCTCATCTGGCACCTGTGCCGGCACATAAAGACACCATCCGAAGACCCGGCGACGTAGTCAGTCCACCTGTGCATACCTTCCCTCTTATGACACTTGTGAAGACCTGTTGAGGCAAGTGAAAATCAAACCAAATCAAAATAGATGAATATCAATGGAATTTGTATCTTTGTGGTTCCAGTACGGTGGCACACAAGAAAACCATCCGAAGTGGCCGTAGCTGGTACCGCATCGACTGGCCTCCGTGCTGTGGGCACAACAAACACCATCCGATCGTGGCCGTTCGCCAGCCTCATCTGGCACCTGTGCCGGTGGCACATAAAGACACCATCCGAAGACCCGGCGACGTAGTCAGTCCACCTGTGCATACCTTCCCTCTTATGACACTTGTGAAGACCTGTTGAGGCAAGTGTGTGACACTTGTGAAGACCTGTTGAGGCAAGTGAAAATCAAACCAAATCAAAATATGAATATCAATGGAATTTGTATCTTTGTGGTTCCAGTACCGGTTGCACACAAGAAACCAACCGAACCGAGTGCCGTACTGTACCGCATCGACTGGCCTCCGTGCTGTGGGCACAACAACACCATCTGATCGTGGCCGTTTGCCAGCCTCACCTGGCACCTGTGTCGGTGGCACATAAAAACACCATCCAAAGACCCGGCGACGTAGTCAGTCCACCTGTGCATACCTTCCCTCTTATGACACTTGTGAAGACCTGTTGAGGCAGAGGCAAGTGTTTGACACTTTGTGAAGACCTGTTGAGGCAGAGGCAAGTGTGTGACACTTGTGGAGACCTGTTTGGCAAGTGTGTGACACGCGTGACACTTGTGAAGACCTGTTGAGGCAAGTGAAAATCAAACCAAATCAAAATAGATGAACATCAATGGAATTTGTATCTTTGTGGTTCCAGTACCGGTGGCACACAGAAAACCATCCGATCGTGGCCGTTCGCCACCCACATCTGGCACCTGTGTCGGTGGCACATAAAGACACCATCCGAAGACCCGGCGACGTAGACAGTCCACCTGTGCATACCTTCCTTCTGTGACACTTGTGAAGACCTGTTGAGGCAAGTGACACTTGTGAAGACCTGTTGAGGCAAGTGAAAATCAAATCAAATCAAAACAAATCAAAATAGATGAACATAAATGGAATTTGTATCTTTGTTCAGGGTGCCGGTGGCACACAAGAAAATCATCCGAACGTGGCCGTAGCCAGTACCGCATAGACTGGCCTCCGTGCTTTGGGGACGTAACAAACACCATCCGTCGTGGCCGTCCGCCAGCCTCAATCTGGCACCTGTGTCGGTGGCACATAAAAACACCATCCGAGCGTGGCCGTCTGCCAGCCTCGTCTGGCACCTGCCAGCCTCATCTGGCACTGTGTCGGTGGCACATAAAAACACCATCAGCGAGCGTGCCGTCTGCCAGCCTCGTCTGGCACCTGTGTCCGGTGGCACATAAAAACACCATCCGAGCGTGGCCGTTCGCCAGCCTCATCTGGCACCTGTGTCGGTGGCACATAAAATCACCCACTACTCTCGGAGTGGTTGGCGTTAGGAAGGGCATCCAGCTGTAGAAACACTGCCAGATCTGACTGGCCTGGTGCAGCCTTCGGGCTCCCCAGACCCCAGTTGAACCGTCCAACCCATGCTAGCATGGAAAACGGACGCTAAATGATGATGATGATGATGATGATGTATATATACATATATATATATGTATATATGTATATATACATATACATATGTATATATATATATATGTATATATACATATATGTATATATGTATATATACATATACATATGTATATATATATATATAGATAGATAGATTACTGATATACTACAATAGCAAACTGGTCCATTATATTTTTGTGTGTATCACTGTCATATTGTGATATTCACTTAGCTGGTGAGCATACCAAATCTGCTCACAAAACTTTGGTCGGTGGCAAGGCAGTAACAGAAGATACTGCCCCACTGTGGGACTGAACTCAAAACCCTGTGGTTAGGAAGTAAACTTTTTAACCACACAGCTACACCTGCACCCTTTTTATGTATATTTAAGTATATTATTGCTTAAAAGTGATAGCAACATAACCACGATATGTTTATAAATATTACTACTATACTGTAATGGTGTTCTAAAACTTGATGCAGTATCTATTTATATTCCTGTTTGTCATTGCAGACTATTTCGGCTGTTTGCCATTTTCCCTCTGTGCAAGCAGCAGTAGACACGACAGTGATGACTTTGCAGTGTGGTATTCCCATTGCAAGAATAGGTACGTATACAAAATTAATGCTCTCTCTTTTACTCTTTTACTTGTTTCAGTCATTTGACTGCGGCCATGCTGGAGCACCGCCTTTAGTCGAGCAAATCGACCCCGGGGCTTATTCTTTGTATGCCCAGTACTTATTCTATCGGTCTCTTTTGCCGAACCGCTAAGTAATGGGAACATAAACACACCAGCATCGGTTGTCAAGCAATGCTAGGGGGACAAACACAGACACACAAACACACACACATACACACACATATATATATATATATACATATATATGACAGGCTTCTTTCAGTTTCCGTCTACCAAATCCACTCACAAGGCATTGGTCGGCCCGGGGCTATAGCAGAAGACACTTGCCCAAGATGCCACGCAGTGGGACTGAACCCGGAACCATGTGGTTGGTTAGCAAGCTACTTACCACACAGCCACTCCTGCGGTTTACTTTTGTAATATTGTATTCTCAAAATTTCTATTTGCATTGATATTATCCTCGTCTGTTGTTTCCTGGTTCTACCTTGTGTTCTGAGAACATTGGATTTATCACTTACTGGTCTCTTTACCTTTTGCCACATGATAATGCATTCAAACGAAAATGTGTCGTGGCATTAATTCTGCCTGAACAGCACAAACATAATCATCCCAACTTTTTTACATTTTGCCAGATTACCCATTAGGTTCATTTTTTGAAACAGCAGACTGTGATTTGAGGAAGATTTGGCTGTTATTACTAGCAAATCAAATGACCGTGTTGACATATTTGGTGTTAGCATGAGATGTGAATAATTCATAGATTTTAATGGATCGTTGCACACACATCCTTGTCACAGTTACCACTGAAATGGTGTGGATCTGTGATTTCTCCACTGGAAATCTCTATCAAAGAATGTCATTGTTTAGAAAATACGCTAAAAACAAATATGTGATGGAGTATCATTTTGGTTGCTGCATGCTATGTTTGGTTCGCTTCTTTTGTATTCTGTTGTTGAACTACTATTAAACATTTGGATACAATTCCGCCTGAGACCAACTTTCATCCTATGAAACAACATTCCTGTCTAAAAGTGATCTGTGTTAAACCCTTTAGCTCAAAATTTTAGGTTGATTTGTATTCCAAACATCAGCTTAATTAGGACCAAATTATTCGGTGTTTTCAAAATTAATTGAAATGACGGCAGGGTTTTTCAACAGAAATATGGCAACAAAAGGGTTAAAACTGACTGACAGGTCAATGCATCATAAATCCACTCTAAAATTATGGTTTAGAAAGAAAAAAGAAAACCAGGGGAGGGGGGGGAGGTGAGAATGTAATTCTGTGGGAGTGGAGTTAAGAAGGAAAGGTAAGGCTGATTTGTTTTAGCCAGTATAAAAATGTTTATAGAGAAAAAAATTCTTGTGACATAGTTTACCTTAGACTGTAATACCTAGTGTGTGCTTCTTAAGACATAGTAGGTAATTTGAGGAAGATTTGGCAGCTATTTCTAGCTGGTCAAGCAACTGCATAGAGGCACTCTCTTTGACTTAAGTGAAAATGGATATTAAATATTTGCTGCAGAACTATTTCGTCTCATACAATAAGAGCAAATCTAAAAATGAAGAAACGAACAAAGAAACAAAAATATTGACTTCAGGAAACATTTTTTCACTCCAAGAGTTTCTGAAGTATGGAATAAACTGCCGGCATCAGTTGTTAGTTGTCGGAGTACTGCATGCTTCCTGAGATTCACCGACACTACACCTGATTTTCTCCCCTCCATACACCCAAGCAAGCATGTACCTGACTCATACACTGTTCACTTCCCAGACATTTGTACATTACTGCATATGCTTTATATGCACTTTTGACAAGTTGCGATGGACCTGAGCACTGTATACAATAATTTCATTATTATCATTAGCCAGGATCCCTGGTCTGGTGGTACGTAAAAAGCACTATCCGACTCGTGGCTGATGCCAGCACCGCCTCGACTGGCTTCCGTGCCGGTGGCACATAAAATACACCAATCTGACCGTGGCCGTTGCCAGCCCCGCCTGGCACCTGTGCAGGTGGCACGTAAAAAGCACCCACTACACTCACGGAGTGTAGTGTCGGTGAATCTCAGGAAGCATGGAAGCTTTGAAGGATGCAGTACTTCTGGCTTCCCAGAACCCCGGTCGAACCGTCCAACCCATGCTAGCATGGAGAACGGACGTTAAACGACGATGATGATGATGATGATGAAAGTCAGAAAACAGCACAGCTCCCATAAGTTTCGGAAACATTTTTTCATGCTAAGAGTTTCTGAAGCATGGAACAAACTGCCAGCATCAGTTGTTAGTTGTCGGAGTACTGCATCCTTCAAAACTTCCATGCTTTCTGAGATTCGCCAACACTATACCAGATTTTCTCCCCTCCATACACACACAAGCATGTATCTGACTCATACATTGTTCGCTTTCCAAACATTTTTACATTACTGCATGTTCTTTATATGCACTTTCTGACAAGTTGTGGTGCACCTGAGCACTGTATACAATAATTTCATTATTATATTATTGAAAATAATTTACGGTTTATCATGAACTTAAATTGAATATTTAGGAAACTTATTTATTGCTTTGATCTACATATTTTTCTTCTTAGAATTCATGGATGATGTTATGATTGATGCCTGCAACAAATTCAGTAATCTCTCACTAAATGTGGCGCCAACACTTTTCCTGGAGTTCCATGGTGCTGCAGAATCACTGGACAGTCAAGTGGAAACAGTCTGTATGTATTTAAGAAATTTATTAAAATACCTCTTTTGTTAGCATATGTACACGTTAACAGATTATTTTAATGTATATATACGAAGAGGTGCTGTAAAGTTCCCGGCTTCAAATAAGAGAAAATACAGAGGATTAGTTAATTATGATTTTATTCAACATATTCCTCCTCTCAGATTCACACACTTATTGCAGCGGTCCTTCAGTCTTTCTAAGCCCTGTAAAGGAACTTGGAAGGTTGAGTCTCTAACCAGGCCTTTTGTGATACCCTTAAAACCAGGAACTTTTCACCACCCCCTTGTATATCCCAGGAGCGTGCTATATCCTGTAGTCAAGGTAACTTGTGTCTACACAGACTAAAGCTATAAATCTTCTTTCATCATCATTGTTTCATCTTCATCTTCCTTCCTGGCATCGGTTGGACAGATTGACAGAGGACTGTGCTGAGTTCCAATATATGCTTCAGTACAGTTTCTATGGCAGAATGTCCTTCCTAATTCCAACCACTTTGCAGAATATATTTGGTACTTTTTACATGGTACCAGCACTAGTGTGGTTGCTAACGAACTCACAAAACAAGACCTTCCACACACACACACACACACACACACACACACACACACACATACTCAGACACTCATTTGAGTGGAAGTGCAGTATTTATTATTGTCCACACTTGTGAACAAGAATTTTATATATCAACACCTGGCATAAAATCCACTTCCCTCAATACTGCTGCCTGACCAGCAAGGGGAAGCAGCTGACCTCCCCTGTTCAAAGGTTATAATGGACATAGGCTCATGTGTCACATAGGTAGCTAGAGGTGATGGCCTCTGGAGCTAATCAACGGCAGCTTTAGTCTTATATTTATAGACTGGCATATTAGCTTGGCGATAATTATTAATTTCCAGTACCGCTGCCATAGTCTCCTTTAGAGAGACTTAAAAATTTTAGTATTTCTATTTATTTACACCTTAGCATTTAAACCAGCTATATCCAACCCATATATTCTACCTATTTTAAGTTCAGACTAACTAGATCTGGCCTCTTACACCTGTCCTATAATATCATTCTAAAAAGAAGCAATCACATCAACAAAATCTCAACGCTACAAGATAATGCCTGATTAATTGAAAACAATGTGAATAAATAAGGATTACATTTGACAGAGAAGTAATCTGAATGCTAAAGGGTTAAAGTTGTTTAAATTTAGGGTTACACATTCGTTAGCTTCATTTCTTGAAACTTCAGACTGTAATGAGAAGCTTGAGAAACCTTTGAAAATATTGCATGTGTAAGACAATTCTTTCCTTCCTTGCCCTGCCCCTCAATTCCTGCTAAAGTTATAGGGACACCTTCATGGCATATAGCATCCCTTAGGAATTTTGAATCTGGCAGAAACCATCTTCCCCTTTGTCTGCCCAGGATCTGCTTCTTACAGAGAGAAAGGAGAAAAAAAAGATTGGTCATAGTACAGAACTGGTACTTTATTTTATTGACCATGAAAGGTAAAGTTGACCTCACTGAGATTTGAACTCAATCCCAGAAAACCAGAAAGAATACTGTATAGCATTCTCTCCAACACTCTAATGACTCTGGCATTTCACGATCTTATAAACTAAATCTGGAGTTAGAGAAGAAGGAAGAACAGATGAATAGAAGTCTGCTAAGGAATGTGACCAAGGCATTATTGTCTACAATGATTTGTGTTGAATGAACCACATTCCTAATAGTCAAAAAGGCCAAAAGTGTCTTAGCAATTCTCAGTAACACCTTTGTCAGTTACTCACCTGTTAGCTATTTAACCCTTTTGTTACCGTATTTATTTTGAGATGCTCTGTGTTTCTTTCCATTAATTTTAAATATAACAAAGAATTTAGTAAAATAACTTAATTACCATTCAGCTAGTGTTAGGAATGTAAATTGTGACTAAGGTTTGGTGGAAGATTTTAATTCAAAACTTAAGAAAACAAGGCATTTGTACTACAGAACCAGAGCCAGTTTTGGCCAGGTTGGTAATGAAAGGGTTAAAACTATATATGGCTATGGTACATCCACACTTACAGTTTGTTTTTCTCATCTGGAACCCTCATCTTGTCCAGAATATCAATCTGCTGAAAGCTGTCGAGGAATGTGCAACCAAACAAATACCCTTCTGTCACTCACCATATCTTGAACATTTTGCTTCTCTGGACATCAACGGGTTTAAAGTTTCAATGCCTCGCAGCTAACTTGGTTGAAGCCCACAGGATTATCCACAATCTTTCCAACAACTTTGATTATCTTTTTCAATCCAAAACCCCTACAACTCATGAACATTTTTATAAAATCAAAAATCAGCACAACACCCATGACTTTTGAAAATATCTTTTTGCTTAAATTTTTGGTGGAGTTTAATTATCTTTATTATAATTTAATTTTCTGTCTGATAAATCCGAATTAACTTTCACTAGTTTATTGCAATGTCCAAACAATATATCTGTTGTTTAGCTTATTTTTGCTTATCATGTCTTTGCTTTTGTTATTAATTTTTTTTTTCTCTATAAACTTTCAAAAGGTGAAATCGCCAAATCTAACGAAGGTTCTGACTTTACGTGGGCTACAGATGCTGATGAAAGAAACAAGTTATGGAGGGCTCGGCACGACATGTTGTATGCATGCCTAGCTCTCCGGCCTGGCTCAAAGGTACGTTATCAGCACAGTTTGTGTTTAGCACACTGAGCAAAATGCGCAGTGGCTTTTTGTCTGTCTTCACGTTCTGAGTTCAAATTCTGCCCAGGGCCTTTCATCCTTTTGGGGTTAATGAAATAAGTACCTAGTTAAAAACTGAAGTTGATATAATTGACTCCAAATTTCAGGCCTTGTGCCTATAGTAAAGAAAAGGATTATTATTATCATTATTATCATTATTATTATTATTATTATTATTATTATTATTATTATTATTATTGAGTGAGAGAGCAGTGCATGCCATCAAAGTGACACTGGGGTAAAATATACGAAGCCCAATATACCCATCATGACTACCCGTCTGATAAGGGTACACCAGGCACATGTATCACAACCATATGTGCGCGACATGGTGATCTCATATCAAGATAAACAGCACATGACCTTGCAGGTGGAGCCCAGTTAGAATTTTCTTCATGTTGAGTAGCCCATCCCGCTCAAAAGGTCCCTGAATAAGGGTTGTTTAAGGATGTTGAAAGAACCACCCATGTTTCCAGAGCTGAATTATTATTATTATTATTATTATTATTATTATTATTATTATTATTATTATTATTATTATGAAGGCAGCAAGCTGGCAGAATTGTTGTTAGCACATCAGGTAAAATGTTTAACATTTTGTTCATTTTTATGTTTTGTGTTCAAATGCCACCACAGTTGGTTTTGCCTGTCACCCTTTCAGGGTCAATGCAATAAGTACCATTCCTTTCTCCCAAACTTTCAGGCCTTGTACCTACAACAGAAATTATCATTATTATTATTATTATTAGGCAGTGATCTGGCAAAATCGTTAGCACACCAGACAAAATACTTGGCATTTCATCTGTCTTCGTGTTCTGAGTTCAAATCCCACCAAAGTTGACTTTGCCCTTCATCCTTTCAGCATGGATAAAATAAGTACCAGTCAAGCACCAGAGTCAATGTAATCAACTAGCCCCCTCCTCCAAAATCTCAGGCCATGTGCCTATAGTAGAAAGGATTATTATTATTATTATTACTTCCAGAAATCCCTTTGCCTGACAATGCTACCAAGGGGCGCTGCCTGTTTGAGATAAACTTTACAGGCACGGAAGTGCCGTCAGCTGGGCCTGCCCGAGGTGCACCCAGAATGATGAAACCATTCTGCACACCCTAGTCTATTGCCCAAGTATTGCTGACCAGTAGGTTTATGTTGAATACCTGCTGTCACGTGTAGGACGGATCCAGCTATCAGCTGAATCCATTATCAGATTGCCCCGCTGCCCTCTTTTGGCTGGGAGGGGCAGGCATTTTTTATTTGTCCAGTGGCTGTACCAAAATAGGTAGTACGGTGGACCCATTTGAAAGGGCTAAAGACAGACACTTTCCTCTTTGGTCAAGCCCACATCAACTTTTTCAAGTTTCACTTGAAAAGGAAGTTGAGGGTGGAGAGGAAAGTGTTGCCTTGTAGCAAGTTTGTTGAAAGGTGGGTGAATGTTGGAAGAATGGCCAGTGTGAAAGGACCAATTCTGAGCGTGCACTGTTGATCAGGCACCTGTGGCTGTTGTGAGTTTTTCCACAAGGACCTTAAAGCGCCACCCCTATTGGGAGTTTTAATTTGTTCAATTTTAATTATTTATATTGTTTGTCTACCGTTTAAATGTTTTGAACTTATAACCACCAATCTGCTTTGCTTTCCTTTTCTTTCTATATGCCACCCTAAAAACATCGCCATTCCCGCCCGTTTCTCTAAAGTTCAACCATCGCATATTCCCGGTGCTCCACCATTCACTATCATTTCTTCTCCGACTTAAAGCGATGTCCATAAGCAAGCTAAGAAGATTTTCTCCCTTCTTTTTCATACATACATACATTTGTCTACCGTTTAAATGTTTTGAACTTATAACCACCAATCTGCTTTGCTTTCCTTTTCTTTCTATATGCCACCCTAAAAACATCGCCATTCCCGCCCGTTTCTCTAAAGTTCAACCTTCGCATATTCCCGGTGCACCCGCCCTTGCCCACCCCCACCACCAATACCGGATATCTCTATATTTTTGCTCCATCTATACCGGATGTCGCTTCTCCCACCACCATTATAGGTGTCTACTCTTCGAACCCCCCTCTTCAACACGCTATTTCACCATGCATTACCCCTCTCTTGATATCCTACGTTCTACTTGCCTAGAACCTGTCATCATTTCTCTGAACCACCCCTCCCCACTGGTGCTCCCCTATATATTTCTGCACCCCCCCCCACATAAAAAAGCACCATCCGAACGTGGCCGATGCCAGACCCCTCTGGCACCTGTGCAGGTGGCACGTAAAAAACACCCACTACACTCGCGGAGTGGTTGGCGTTAGGAAGGGCATCCAGCTGTAGAAACACTGCCAGACTAGACTGGAGCCTGGGGCAGTCCCTAGCTCCCCAGACCCCGGTCGAAACCGTCCAACCCGTGCTAGCGCGGAAAACGGACGTTAAACGATAATGATGATGATGATGTTTACACGCTGTAAAACCTTCTGTATCATCCCGTTTTTGTCTTTTATGTTGTTGCATGTCATTTAACGATGTTTTATGTGAGCCCTTGTGGCTAATAAAAGAATGAATTATTATTATTATTATTATTATCATTGAGTGAGAGAGCAGTGCATGCGATCAAAGTGACACGCCATGAACGTAAGCGGGCAGGACAAATGAAAAATAGTCCTGCCCGCTTACGTCCATGCTGTGCTAAATTTTTTCTTGAGAACAACTTTTAGTGGCTAGCATAAGGGAGTTCACTTTTAGTGGATTCCCTCTCATATATGTGTTAATAATATTTACTGAATCTCAGTTTTTTATGCGCTAAACCATTGGTGTTAAACTGATATTATTAAATTAATATACACTTTTTCACCCTCATTTTCATATATATATATATATATATATATATATATATATATATATATATATATTATATACAGGGTGTGATGGGTAAATTGTAACCATTTTATATTTTTAATTTTGCACATGTATAGTAGGGTTGGTTGGGCACTGTCTGTGACTAAAACAGCACCATGATGCAATTCAATCTGCCAGAAAACTTGGAAACGACATGCTGTACTGCTTGGTATTTGCACGGAAGCTCCAGTATGAACATTTCAGAGTGTCTGGATATGTCAATCTGAGGACAGTGCAGATTTGGAAAGAGTTGGATGAGTCTAATGGTGATTATGAATGTACGGCAGCTTGGTAAACTCACTCTGATCATTCTAAGAAAAGAATTCCTGAATTTGTTGGTGAGATCCAGGCCATGATTGACAATGATCCCTCCAAGTCAATGAGGTCCATAGCCAGGGACATGGGAGTGACTGAGTTTCTTATCAGGCAGGTAATGCATGAAAGCATTCGGTATTTCTCATACATGATAAGAAAGGGCCAATTTTAATCCCATGCCATCAAAAACGAGGAAAGACCACACTGCAAAAGGTTTTGAACAAACTGAAGCATTCCCTGCAACCAAATATGCTTTGGTTTTTCTCAGACAAGAAAAATTTCTGCCAGGATCAGATGGGGAACACACAGAACAACTGTTGGCTTGCCGTGTCCCCAAAACATGTCCTGAGAGTGATAAAAATTAAACCCAGTCAACATCATAGTGTTTGGAGTGATCACTAGCAATGAGGGCATTATGCCTCCATTCGTCTTCCCACACAGACTCAGGCTCAACATAGGGGCCTACATCAAGTGCCTGGAGGAGGTAGTGCTGCCCTGGGGGAAGAGGGTGGCTGCTGGAAGACCCTGTGTCTGGCAACAGGACTCTACACCGTGCCACGCAAACAAGTAAAAGAATAAAAATAGCAACTTTAGTTTTTATAATTCTAGGATACATTGTCGTGTAATATAGTAATATAGGATAATATAGTAATATTAGCATGTCGGTGCTCCAGCATGGCTGCAATCAAATGACTGAAACAAGTAAAAGAATAATGTAGCGCTGTTGTAATTTGCCATTCTACATTGTTTTCTCTTTCTTTCAGGCCTATAGTACAGATGTGTGTGTACCAATTTCCCACCTGCCAGAAATAATAGTTGAAACTAAAAAAGACATAGAAGAATCAGGAATGACAGGTAAACAGGTTCTCTAAAGCAGGGGTTTTCAACCGGGGTCCATGTGGCCGTTGGGGGTCCATATGAGATTTTCTTATTAAAATTAAATAAATTGTTTATACTTTTACAATACATGCGTATTGTACAATACAGGCGTAGGAGTGGCTGTGTGGTAAGTAGCTTGCTAACCAACCACATGGTTCCGGGTTCAGTCCCACTGCATGGCACCTTGTGCCAGTGTCTTCTGCAAGTGTCTTCTGCTATAGCCTTGGGCCGACCAATGCCTTGTGAGTGGATTTGGTAGACGGAAACTGAAAGAAGCCTGTCATATATATGTATATATATATATGTGTATGCGCGTGTGTGTTTGTGTGTCTGTGTTTGTCCCCCTAGCATTGCTTGACAACCGATGCTGCTGTGTTTACGTCCCCGTCACTTAGTGGTTCGGCAAAAAGAGACTGATTGAATAAGTACTGGGCTTACAAAGAATAAGTCCCGGGGTCGATTTGCTCGACTAAAAGGCGGTGCTCCATCATGGCCGCAGTCAAATGACTGAAACAAGTAAAAGAGTAAAGTGTAAAGAGTATGAAATATTTAAGTTTTTAATACAAATTATAATAGGCACTTGCATGGCTGTGTGGTAAGAAGCTTGCTTCCCAACCACATGGTTCCATGTTCAGTCCCAGTGTGTGGCACCTTGGGCAAGTGTCTCAGCCTTGAACTGGCCAAAGCCTTGTGAATAGATTTAGTAGATGGAAACAGAAAGGCATGTAAGGGTTTTTAACCTTCTCCATTATAATTGTGATTTATTTACAATTATTGCTCTCTTCTCATATAATAATTTTTTGATTGCATGTTCTTGCCACTGATATATTCGTGGGTAATTTTGAATTGTCTACAATATATCCTGCATAATGTATTTTTACATTCATTCCTCTTGATGTGAAGCACAACCTTCGGACATTGCGCCTCACCGAGGCAATGACAAGTGACCGAGACCTTTGGAGATATGCTGTGCTTATGAAGACCCGGCAAACCAAATGAGACCATAACCATGGCCTATGCCAGTGCTGTATAACCAGCCCATTTAAGAGTACCCTTCAATCATTGGACAATAAACTACACTTGTGAAGGCCTGTTGAGGCAAGTGAATTCGTTGTTGTGGTCGATAACAGTACCGTCTGATTGGCATCCGTGCCAGTGGAACGTTAAAAGCACCATATGAGTGTGATCGTTGCCAGGGCTGCTGACTGGCTTCTGTGCCAGTGGCACATAAAAAGCACCATTCAAGCGTGATCAGTGCCAATACTGCCTGACTGGCTCCTGTGCCAGTGGCACGTAAAAAGCACCATTCAAGCGTGATCAGTGCCAATACTGCCTGACTGGCTCCTGTGCCAGTGGCACGTAAAAAGCACCATTCAAGCGTGATCAGTGCCAATACTGCCTGACTGGCTCCTGTGCCAGTGGCACGTAAAAAGCACCATTCAAGCGTGATCAGTGCCAATACTGCCTGACTGGCTCCTGTGCCAGTGGCACATAAAAAGCACCATTCAAGCGTGATCAGTGCCAATACTGCCTGACTGGCTCCTGTGCCAGTGGCACGTAAAAAGCACCATTCAAGCGTGATCAGTGCCAATACTGCCTGACTGGCTCCTGTGCCAGTGGCACGTAAAAAGCACCATTCAAGCGTGATCAGTGCCAATACTGCCTGACTGGCTCCTGTGCCAGTGGCACATAAAAAGCACCATTCAAGCGTGATCAGTGCCAATACTGCCTGACTGGCTCCTGTGCCAGTGGCACGTAAAAAGCACCATTCAAGCGTGATCAGTGCCAATACTGCCTGACTGGCTCCTGTGCCAGTGGCACGTAAAAAGCACCATTCAAGCGTGATCAGTGCCAATACTGCCTGACTGGCTCCTGTGCCAGTGGCACGTAAAAAGCACCATTCAAGCGTGATCAGTGCCAATACTGCCTGACTGGCTCCTGTGCCAGTGGCACATAAAAAGCACCATTCAAGCGTGATCAGTGCCAATACTACCTGACTGGCTCCTGTGCCAGTGGCACGTAAAAACACCATTCAAGCGTGATCAGTGCCAATACTGCCTGACTGGCTCCTGTGCCAGTGGCACGTAAAAAGCACCATTCAAGCGTGATCAGTGCCAATACTGCCTGACTGGCTCCTGTGCCAGTGGCACGTAAAAAGCACCATTCAAGCGTGATCAGTGCCAATACTGCCTGACTGGCTCCTGTGCCAGTGGCACGTAAAAAGCACCATTCAAGCGTGATCAGTGCCAATACTGCCTGACTGGCCCCTGTGCAGGTGGCACATAAAAAGCACCATTCAAGCGTGATCAGTGCCAATACTGCCTGACTGGCTCCTGTGCCAGTGGCACGTAAAAAGCACCATTCAAGCGTGATCAGTGCCAATACTGCCTGACTGGCTCCTGTGCCAGTGGCACATAAAAAGCACCATTCAAGCGTGATCAGTGCCAATACTGCCTGACTGGCTCCTGTGCCAGTGGCACGTAAAAAGCACCATTCAAGCGTGATCAGTGCCAATACTGCCTGACTGGCCCCTGTGCAGGTGGCACATAAAAAGCACCATTCAAGCGTGATCAGTGCCAATACTGCCTGACTGGCTCCTGTGCCAGTGGCACGTAAAAAGCACCATTCAAGCGTGATCAGTGCCAATACTGCCTGACTGGCTCCTGTGCCAGTGGCACATAAAAAGCACCATTCAAGCGTGATCAGTGCCAATACTGCCTGACTAGCTCCTGTGCCAGTGGCACGTAAAAAGCACCATTCAAGCGTGATCAGTGCCAATACTGCCTGACTGGCTCCTGTGCCAGTGGCACGTAAAAAGCACCATTCAAGCGTGATCAGTGCCAATACTGCCTGACTGGCTCCTGTGCCAGTGGCATGTAAAAAGCACCATTCAAGCGTGATCAGTGCCAATACTGCCTGACTGGCTCCTGTGCCAGTGGCACGTAAAAAGCACCATTCAAGCATGGTCATTGCCAGTGCCGCTGGACTGGCTCCTGTGCCAGTGGCACGTAAAAAGCACCATTCAAGCGTGATCAGTGCCAATACTGCCTGACTGGCTCCTGTGCCAGTGGCACGTAAAAAGCACCATTCAAGCGTGATCAGTGCCAATACTGCCTGACTGGCTTCTGTGCCAGTGGCACGTAAAAGCACCATTCAAGCGTGATCAGTGCCAATACTGCCTGACTGGCTCCTGTGCCAGTGGCACATAAAAAGCACCATTCAAGCGTGATCAGTGCCAATACTGCCTGACTGGCTCCTGTGCCAGTGGCACGTAAAAAGCACCATTCAAGCGTGATCAGTGCCAATACTGCCTGACTGGCTCCTGTGCCAGTGGCACGTAAAAAGCACCATTCAAGCGTGATCAGTGCCAATACTGCCTGACTGGCTCCTGTGCCAGTGGCACGTAAAAAGCACCATTCAAGCGTGATCAGTGCCAATACTGCCTGACTGGCTCCTGTGCCAGTGGCACATAAAAAGCACCATTCAAGCGTGATCAGTGCCAATACTGCCTGACTGGCTCCTGTGCCAGTGGCACGTAAAAAGCACCATTCAAGCGTGATCAGTGCCAATACTGCCTGACTGGCTCCTGTGCCAGTGGCACGTAAAAAGCACCATTCAAGCGTGATCAGTGCCAATACTGCCTGACTGGCTCCTGTGCCAGTGGCACGTAAAAACACCATTCAAGCGTGATCAGTGCCAATACTGCCTGACTGGCTCCTGTGCCAGTGGCACGTAAAAAGCACCATTCAAGCGTGATCAGTGCCAATACTGCCTGACTGGCTCCTGTGCCAGTGGCACGTAAAAGCACCATTCAAGCGTGATCATGCCAATGCATACTGCCTGACTGGCTCCTGTGCCAGTGGCACGTAAAAGCACCATTCACGCGTGATCAGTGCCAATACTGCCTGACTGGCTCCTGTGCCAGTGGCACGTAAAAAGCACCATTCAAGCGTGATCAGTGCCAATACTGCCTGACTGGCTCCTGTGCAGGTGGCACATAAAAAGCACCATTCAAGCATGGTCATTGCCAGTGCCGCTGGACTGGCCCCTGTGCCAGTGGCACGTAAAAAGCACCATTCAAGCGTGATCAGTGCCAATACTGCCTGACTGGCTCCTGTGTCAGTGGCACATAAAAAGCACCATTCAAGCGTGATCAGTGCCAATACTGCCTGACTGGCTCCTGTGCCAGTGGTACGTAAAAAGCCATTCAAGCGTGATCAGTGCCAATACTGCCTGACTGGCTCCTGTGCCAGTGGCACGTAAAAAGCACCATTCAAGCATGGTCATTGCCAGTGCCGCTGGACTGGCTCCTGTGCCAGTGGCACGTAAAAAGCACCATTCAAGCGTGATCAGTGCCAATACTGCCTGACTGGCTCCTGTGCCAGTGGCACGTAAAAAGCACCATTCAAGCGTGATCAGTGCCATACTGCCTGACTGGCTCCTGTGCCAGTGGCACGTAAAAAGCACCATTCAAGCGTGATCAGTGCCAATACTGCCTGACTGGCTCCTGTGCCAGTGGCACGTAAAAAGCACCATTCAAGCGTGATCAGTGCCAATACTGCCTGACTGGCTCCTGTGCCAGTGGCACGTAAAAAGCACCATTCAAGCGTGATCAGTGCCAATACTGCCTGACTGGCTCCTGTGCAGGTGGCCATAAAAAGCAACACCATTCAAGCGTGATCAGTGCCAATACTGCCTGACTGGCTCCTCTGCCAGTGGCACGTAAAAAGCACCATTCAAGCGTGATCAGTGCCAATACTGCCTGACTGGCTCCTGTGCCAGTGGCACGTAAAAAGCACCATTCAAGCGTGATCAGTGCCAATACTGCCTGACTGGCTCCTGTGCCAGTGGCACGTAAAAAGCACCATTCAAGCGTGATCAGTGCCAATACTGCCTGACTGGCTCCTGTGCCAGTGGCACGTAAAAAGCACCATTCAAGCATGGTCATTGCCAGTGCCGCTGGACTGGCTCCTGTGCCAGTGGCACGTAAAAAGCACCATTCAAGCGTGATCAGTGCCAATACTGCCTGACTGGCTCCTGTGCCAGTGGCACGTAAAAAGCACCATTCAAGCGTGATCAGTGCCAATACTGCCTGACTGGCCCCTGTGCAGGTGGCACATAAAAAGCACCATTCAAGCATGGTCATTGCCAGTGCCGCTGGACTGGCTCCTGTGCCAGTGGCACGTAAAAAGCACCATTCAAGCGTGATCAGTGCCAATACTGCCTGACTGGCTCCTGTGCCAGTGGCACGTAAAAAGCACCATTCAAGCATGGTCATTGCCAGTGCCGCTGGACTGGCTCCTGTGCCAGTGGCACGTAAAAAGCACCATTCAAGCGTGATCAGTGCCAATACTGCCTGACTGGCTCCTGTGCCAGTGGCACGTAAAAAGCACCATTCAAGCGTGATCAGTGCCAATACTGCCTGACTGGCTCCTGTGCCAGTGGCACGTAAAAAGCACCATTCAAGCGTGATCAGTGCCAATACTGCCTGACTGGCTCCTGTGCCAGTGGCACGTAAAAAGCACCATTCAAGCGTGATCAGTGCCAATACTGCCTGACTGGCTCCTGTGCCAGTGGCACGTAAAAAGCACCATTCAAGCGTGATCAGTGCCAATACTGCCTGACTGGCTCCTGTGCCAGTGGCACGTAAAAAGCACCATTCAAGCGTGATCAGTGCCAATACTGCCTGACTGGCTCCTGTGCCAGTGGCACGTAAAAAGCACCATTCAAGCGTGATCAGTGCCAATACTGCCTGACTGGCTCCTGTGCCAGTGGCACGTAAAAAGCACCATTCAAGCGTGATCAGTGCCAATACTGCCTGACTGGCTCCTGTGCCAGTGGCACGTAAAAAGCACCATTCAAGCGTGATCAGTGCCAATACTGCCTGACTGGCTCCTGTGCCAGTGGCACATAAAAAGCACCATTCAAGCGTGATCAGTGCCAATACTGCCTGACTGGCTCCTGTGCCAGTGGCACGTAAAAAGCACCATTCAAGCGTGATCAGTGCCAATACTGCCTGACTGGCTCCTGTGCCAGTGGCACGTAAAAAGCACCATTCAAGCGTGATCAGTGCCAATACTGCCTGACTGGCTCCTGTGCCAGTGGCACGTAAAAAGCACCATTCAAGCGTGATCAGTGCCAATACTGCCTGACTGGCTCCTGTGCCAGTGGCACGTAAAAAGCACCATTCAAGCGTGATCAGTGCCAATACTGCCTGACTGGCTCCTGTGCCAGTGGCACGTAAAAAGCACCATTCAAGCGTGATCAGTGCCAATACTGCCTGACTGGCTCCTGTGCCAGTGGCACGTAAAAGCACCATTCAAGCGTGATCAGTGCCAATACTGCCTGACTGGCTCCTGTGCCAGTGGCACGTAAAAGCACCATTCAAGCGTGATCAGTGCCAATACTGCCTGACTGGCTCCTGTGCCAGTGGCACGTAAAAAGCACCATTCAAGCGTGATCAGTGCCAATACTGCCTGACTGGCTCCTGTGCCAGTGGCACGTAAAAGCACCATTCAAGCGTGATCAGTGCCAATACTGCCTGACTGGCTCCTGTGCCAGTGGCACGTAAAAAGCACCATTCAAGCGTGATCAGTGCCAATACTGCCTGACTGGCTCCTGTGCCAGTGGCACGTAAAAAGCACCATTCAAGCGTGATCAGTGCCAATACTGCCTGACTGGCTCCTGTGCCAGTGGCACGTAAAAAGCACCATTCAAGCGTGATCAGTGCCAATACTGCCTGACTGGCTCCTGTGCCAGTGGCACGTAAAAAGCACCATTCAAGCGTGATCAGTGCCAATACTGCCTGACTGGCTCCTGTGCCAGTGGACGTAAAAAGCACCATTCAAGCGTGATCAGTGCCAATACTGCCTGACTGGCTCCTGTGCCAGTGGCACGTAAAAAGCACCATTCAAGCGTGATCAGTGCCAATACTGCCTGACTGGCTCCTGTGCCAGTGGCACGTAAAAAGCACCATTCAAGCGTGATCAGTGCCAATACTGCCTGACTGGCTCCTGTGCCAGTGGCACGTAAAAAGCACCATTCAAGCGTGATCAGTGCCAATACTGCCTGACTGGCTCCTGTGCCAGTGGCACGTAAAAAGCACCATTCAAGCGTGATCAGTGCCAATACTGCCTGACTGGCTCCTGTGCCAGTGGCACGTAAAAAGCACCATTCAAGTGTGATCAGTGCCAATACTGCCTGACTGGCTCCTGTGCCAGTGGCACGTAAAAAGCACCATTCAAGCGTGGTCATTGCCAGTCCCGCTGGACTGGCTCCTGTGCCAGTGGCACGTAAAAAGCACCATTCAAGCGTGATCAGTGCCAATACTGCCTGACTGGCTCCTGTGCCAGTGGCACGTAAAAAGCACCATTCAAGCGTGATCAGTGCCAATACTGCCTGACTGGCTCCTGTGCCAGTGGCACGTAAAAAGCACCATTCAAGCGTGATCAGTGCCAATACTGCCTGACTGGCTCCTGTGCCAGTGGCACATAAAAAGCACCATTCAAGCGTGATCAGTGCCAATACTGCCTGACTGGCTCCTGTGCCAGTGGCACATAAAAAGCACCATTCAAGCGTGATCAGTGCCAATACTGCCTGACTGGCTCCTGTGCCAGTGGCACGTAAAAAGCACCATTCAAGCGTGATCAGTGCCAATACTGCCTGACTGGCTCCTGTGCCAGTGGCACGTAAAAGCACCATTCAAGCGTGATCAGTGCCAATACTGCCTGACTGGCTCCTGTGCCAGTGGCACATAAAAAGCACCATTCAAGCGTGATCAGTGCCAATACTGCCTGACTGGCTCCTGTGCCAGTGGCACGTAAAAAGCACCATTCAAGCGTGATCAGTGCCAATACTGCCTGCCTGACTGGCTCCTGTGCCAGTGGCACATAAAAAGCACCATTCAAGCGTGATCAGTGCCAATACTGCCTGACTGGCTCCTGTGCCAGTGGCACGTAAAAAGCACCATTCAAGCGTGATCAGTGCCAATACTGCCTGACTGGCTCCTGTGCCAGTGGCACATAAAAAGCACCATTCAAGCGTGATCAGTGCCAATACTGCCTGACTGGCTCCTGTGCCAGTGGCACGTAAAAAGCACCATTCAAGCGTGATCAGTGCCAATACTGCCTGACTGGCTCCTGTGCCAGTGGCACATAAAAAGCACCATTCAAGCATGGTCATTGCCAGTGCCGCTGGACTGGCCCCTGTGCCAGTGGCACGTAAAAAGCACCATTCAAGCGTGATCAGTGCCAATACTGCCTGACTGGCTCCTGTGCCAGTGGCACATAAAAAGCACCATTCAAGCGTGATCAGTGCCAATACTGCCTGACTGGCTCCTGTGCCAGTGGCACGTAAAAAGCACCATTCAAGCGTGATCAGTGCCAATACTGCCTGACTGGCTCCTGTGCCAGTGGCACATAAAAAGCACCATTCAAGCGTGATCAGTGCCAATACTGCCTGACTGGCTCCTGTGCCAGTGGCACGTAAAAAGCACCATTCAAGCGTGATCAGTGCCAATACTGCCTGACTGGCTCCTGTGCCAGTGGCACATAAAAAGCACCATTCAAGCGTGATCAGTGCCAATACTGCCTGACTGGCTCCTGTGCCAGTGGCACATAAAAAGCACCATTCAAGCGTGATCAGTGCCAATACTGCCTGACTGGCTCCTGTGCCAGTGGCACATAAAAAGCACCATTCAAGCGTGATCAGTGCCAATACTGCCTGACTGGCTCCTGTGCCAGTGGCACATAAAAAGCACCATTCAAGCGTGATCAGTGCCAATACTGCCTGACTGGCTCCTGTGCCAGTGGCACGTAAAAAGCACCATTCAAGCGTGATCAGTGCCAATACTGCCTGACTGGCTCCTGTGCCAGTGGCACGTAAAAAGCACCATTCAAGCGTGATCAGTGCCAATACTGCCTGACTGGCTCCTGTGCCAGTGGCACGTAAAAAGCACCATTCAAGCGTGATCAGTGCCAATACTGCCTGACTGGCTCCTGTGCCAGTGGCACGTAAAAAGCACCATTCAAGCGTGATCAGTGCCAATACTGCCTGACTGGCCCTGTGCAGGTGGCACATAAAAAGCAACATTCAAGCGTGATCAGTGCCAATACTGCCTGACTGGCTCCTGTGCCAGTGGCACGTAAAAAGCACCATTCAAGCGTGATCAGTGCCAATACTGCCTGACTGGCTCCTGTGCCAGTGGCACGTAAAAAGCACCATTCAAGCGTGATCAGTGCCAATACTGCCTGACTGGCCCCTGTGCCAGGTGGCACATAAAAAGCACCATTCAAGCGTGATCAGTGCCAATACTGCCTGACTGGCTCCTGTGCCAGTGGCACGTAAAAAGCACCATTCAAGCGTGATCAGTGCCAATACTGCCTGACTGGCCCCTGTGCAGGTGGCACATAAAAAGCACCATTCAAGCGTGATCAGTGCCAATACTGCCTGACTGGCTCCTGTGCCAGTGGCACATAAAAAGCACCATTCAAGCGTGATCAGTGCCAATACTGCCTGACTGGCTCCTGTGCCAGTGGCACGTAAAAAGCACCATTCAAGCGTGATCAGTGCCAATACTGCCTGACTGGCCCCTGTGCAGGTGGCACATAAAAAGCACCATTCAAGCGTGATCAGTGCCAATACTGCCTGACTGGCTCCTGTGCCAGTGGCACGTAAAAAGCACCATTCAAGCGTGATCAGTGCCAATACTGCCTGACTGGCCCCTGTGCAGGTGGCACATAAAAAGCACCATTCAAGCGTGATCAGTGCCAATACTGCCTGACTGGCTCCTGTGCCAGTGGCACATAAAAAGCACCATTCAAGCGTGATCAGTGCCAATACTGCCTGACTGGCTCCTGTGCCAGTGGCACATAAAAAGCACCATTCAAGCGTGATCAGTGCCAATACTGCCTGACTGGCTCCTGTGCCAGTGGCACGTAAAAAGCACCATTCAAGCGTGATCAGTGCCAATACTGCCTGACTGGCCCCTGTGCAGGTGGCACATAAAAAGCACCATTCAAGCGTGATCAGTGCCAATACTGCCTGACTGGCTCCTGTGCCAGTGGCACATAAAAGCACCATTCAAGCGTGATCAGTGCCAATACTGCCTGACTGGCTCCTGTGCCAGTGGCACGTAAAAAGCACCATTCAAGCGTGATCAGTGCCAATACTGCCTGACTGGCTCCTGTGCCAGTGGCACGTAAAAAGCACCATTCAAGCGTGATCAGTGCCAATACTGCCTGACTGGCTCCTGTGCCAGTGGCACGTAAAAAGCACCATTCAAGCGTGATCAGTGCCAATACTGCCTGACTGGCCCCTGTGCAGGTGGCACATAAAAAGCACCATTCAAGCGTGATCAGTGCCAATACTGCCTGACTGGCTCCTGTGCCAGTGGCACGTAAAAAGCACCATTCAAGCGTGATCAGTGCCAATACTGCCTGACTGGCTCCTGTGCCAGTGGCACGTAAAAAGCACCATTCAAGCGTGATCAGTGCCAATACTGCCTGACTGGCTCCTGTGCCAGTGGCACGTAAAAGCACCATTCAAGCGTGATCAGTGCCAATACTGCCTGACTGGCCCCTGTGCAGGTGGCACATAAAAAGCACCATTCAAGCGTGATCAGTGCCAATACTGCCTGACTGGCTCCTGTGCCAGTGGCACATAAAAAGCACCATTCAAGCGTGATCAGTGCCAATACTGCCTGACTGGCTCCTGTGCCAGTGGCACGTAAAAAGCACCATTCAAGCGTGATCAGTGCCAATACTGCCTGACTGGCTCCTGTGCCAGTGGCACGTAAAAAGCACCATTCAAGCGTGATCAGTGCCAATACTGCCTGACTGGCTCCTGTGCCAGTGGCACGTAAAAAGCACCATTCAAGCGTGATCAGTGCCAATACTGCCTGACTGGCCCCTGTGCAGGTGGCACATAAAAAGCACCATTCAAGCGTGATCAGTGCCAATACTGCCTGACTGGCTCCTGTGCCAGTGGCACATAAAAAGCACCATTCAAGCGTGATCAGTGCCAATACTGCCTGACTGGCTCCTGTGCCAGTGGCACGTAAAAAGCACCATTCAAGCGTGATCAGTGCCAATACTGCCTGACTGGCTCCTGTGCCAGTGGCACGTAAAAAGCACCATTCAAGCGTGATCAGTGCCAATACTGCCTGACTGGCCCCTGTGCAGGTGGCACATAAAAAGCACCATTCAAGCGTGATCAGTGCCAATACTGCCTGACTGGCTCCTGTGCCAGTGGCACGTAAAAAGCACCATTCAAGCGTGATCAGTGCCAATACTGCCTGACTGGCTCCTGTGCCAGTGGCACGTAAAAGCACCATTCAAGCGTGATCAGTGCCAATACTGCCTGACTGGCCCCTGTGCAGTGGCACATAAAAAGCACCATTCAAGCGTGATCAGTGCCAATACTGCCTGACTGGCTCCTGTGCCAGTGGCACATAAAAAGCACCATTCAAGCGTGATCAGTGCCAATACTGCCTGACTGGCTCCTGTGCCAGTGGCACGTAAAAAGCACCATTCAAGCGTGATCAGTGCCAATACTGCCTGACTGGCTCCTGTGCCAGTGGC
Organism: Octopus sinensis; assembly: GCF_006345805.1. Taxonomy (NCBI): domain Eukaryota; kingdom Metazoa; phylum Mollusca; class Cephalopoda; order Octopoda; family Octopodidae; genus Octopus; species Octopus sinensis. The sequence continues at coordinate 245,621 of NC_043006.1, read as the reverse complement.
ACGTAAAAAGCACCATTCAAGCGTGATCAGTGCCAATACTGCCTGACTGGCCCCTGTGCAGGTGGCACATAAAAAGCACCATTCAAGCGTGATCAGTGCCAATACTGCCTGACTGGCTCCTGTGCCAGTGGCACGTAAAAAGCACCATTCAAGCGTGATCAGTGCCAATACTGCCTGACTGGCTCCTGTGCCAGTGGCACGTAAAAAGCACCATTCAAGCGTGATCAGTGCCAATACTGCCTGACTGGCTCCTGTGCCAGTGGCACATAAAAAGCACCATTCAAGCGTGATCAGTGCCAATACTGCCTGACTGGCTCCTGGGCCAGTGGCACATAAAAAGCACCATTCAAGCGTGATCAGTGCCAATACTGCCTGACTGGCTCCTGTGCCAGTGGCACGTAAAAAGCACCATTCAAGCGTGATCAGTGCCAATACTGCCTGACTGGCTCCTGTGCCAGTGGCACGTAAAAAGCACCATTCAAGCGTGATCAGTGCCAATACTGCCTGACTGGCTCCTGTGCCAGTGGCATGTAAAAAGCACCATTCGAGCATGGTCATTGCCAGTGCCGCTGGACTGGCCCCTGTGCAGGTGGCATGTAAAAAGCATCATTTGAGTGTGGCCAATGCCCTCGTGCTGGTGGCATGTAAAAGCACCCACTACACTCTTGGAGTGGTTGGTGTTAGGGTTGCTGGTTTATATTCTATCACCAGCACTGCATACGTCCATGAAAAAACAACAACTGTCCACTGGCTTGGTTCTCCCAAATATAAACTGGTTCCTATACATTGGCTCATGTCATTCCTGTTAGCAGTAAAAACACTATTAATGACTCCATCATTAGTTTACAGTTCTTAGTTCTGATCTGATAGGTTTGCAGTAGAGGAAGCACTCCATCGGTTACGACAATGAGGGTTCCGGTTGATCCGATCAATGGAACAGCCTGCTCGTGAAATTAACGTGTAAGTGGCTGAGCACTCCACAGACACGTGTACCCTTACAGTAGTTCTCGGGGATATTCAGCATGACACAGAGAGTGACAAGGCCGGCCCTTTGAAATACAGGTACAACAGAAACAGGAAGTAAGAGTGAGAGAAAGTTGTGGTGAAAGAGTACAGCAGGGATCACCACCATCCCTGCCGGAGCCTCGTGGATCTTTATGTGTTTTCACTCAATAAACACTCACAACGCCCGGTCTGGGAATCGAAACCGCGATCCTACAACCGCGAGTCCGCTGTCCTAACCACTGGGCCATTGCACCTCCACTTATTTGCATTAACCATTCCATTGTGTCATATTTTTTTCTATTTTTTATCCCAGTCATATCTTCCATGGTGTCCTGGATGAGTTATTGGATGACTATACTCTCATTACTAGAATTATTTCATATCTTATTTTGTACATTATTTACATTCAACAAATATTTGTCCTCATCTTGTTTGTTGTTAACACAACATTTCGGCTGATATATCCTCCAGCCTTCTTCAGGTGTCTTGGGGAAATTTCAAACCTGGGTTCTCGTTCCTAAGGTATTTTTCGATGTTATTATTATTATTATTTCGATTATTATCATCATTGTTATTATTATTATTATTATTATTATTATTATTATTATTATTATTGTTGTTGTCGTTGTTATTTTTCAGGTCACTGCTTGGAATTGAACTCGGAATCTTGGGATTAGTAGCCTGTGCTCTTAACGACTATGCCATATGCCCACGGGCTACTAACCCCAAGATTCCGAGTTTGATTCCAAGCAGTGACCTGAACAATAACAACAACAACAATAACAATAATTATGATAATAATAATAATAACAACAAGAACATCATCATCATCGAAAAATACCTTTGGACTGAGAACCCAGGTTCAAAATTTAGCCAAGACACCTGAAGAAGGCTGGAGAGTATATCAGCCGAAACGTTGTGTTAACAACTAACAAGATGAGGACAAATGTCCGTCAAATGTAAATAATGTACATAATTCCTCATCCCTTAAATATAGAACTGTATTTTATTTTGTGATTTAAAAAAAATCCTTTTCTGACACTAACTCACCTGAGACTACTCCTGGTTCTATGATACAAACTACCTGGTCGTTGTTGGTGGCTCACCTGGCTGAGGTGTCAGGTAATGCCTATGAGAGTGCTTGGCCATACCAATGCCTTAGCTTCACCATCGCACCTGGTAATGCTATGAGTGTGTTGGTTTGCTTAAGTAGGTTCCATCGAACCTTGTGCTGTGCAACCAGTTGAGGCACTTGGTGTTGAATTAAGGTTTTTTCTCTTTTTCTTTCTTTCTTCACTCATATTTGTGTTTTCTTCAGTTTTGTATTTGTAGTTTAATGTGGTTTTGTGTTATATATATGTATCATAGACAAACGTGTTATATATGTAATTATCTGTTAGTAAAAAAAAAGTTTTATTAATGTTAAAAAAAGATTTAAAAAAAAACTACCTGTTTTTAATTAATTCAAATCAAAATCTACCATCAAGATTTCAGGTTAATTTATGTTCCAAACACCAGCTTAAAATAATTATTTTCAAAATTAATTGAAACAAATTTCAACCGATATCTAATAACAAAAGTTCTGTTGTGTCTGGGGAGAGTCATTTTCTTTTTGTGCCTTATAATTTAACAAACTCACCGGTAAAATTTCCACTTTTTTCTTATTTTTATTGTCCTAAAATTTTCGTTGTGTCTTTGCAACCTTTTCAATAGTTTTGACTCTGTCCATTATTCCTATAAAGAATCTTGCAAACCAAATCCAAAAACGAAATATAATAACAAAAGGTTTTTAAAATGATCTCAATTAAAATTCTTCATCAAACATTTTTTTAATTAGTTTCTGTTCTATGCCCCAACTTTATAATGACAGTTATTTTTACTAAATTCTTTTCATGAATCTATTTCTGTGTGTGTGTGTGTGTGTATGCATGTATTCCATCAGTTAATCAATCACTTTGATCTGTCACTTATTCTTAAATTTCTTTTTCCAAGGTCCAATTGTCGGTCACGTTGGAGATGGTAATTTCCACGTATTTTTCCCAGTCATGCCAGACGATGCCGAGGAGAAGAAATTGGTTAATAATTTAGCTGAGCGAATGGGCAAGTGAGTGCAACTTGTACATTAATTTTTTTCCCTTTCTAGGTTTTATTGTTGGTCATGTTGGTGATGGAAATTTCCATATTGCGCTTACTTTTGACCCCAATGATCAAAACGAATTCAGAATGGTAAACGAACTTGCCAATAAAGTAAATAAGTGAGTATTCAATACATTGAGTGATATTCACTAAGAACTACCGTATAGTCATTTTTTTTATAGCCAATGTAATATGTTGGCTGGTTTATTCTTCCAGTCACACTTTACATCACATAGAGAGAGGGGTAGAGAGAGAGGTGCAGGATGAGGGTACACACTCAGTTTGGTAGAAGGCAATGCGTAAAGAAATGCTAGACATACTTACAAATATACAGTGTGTGTGTGTGTCTCTCTCTCTCACTCTCTCTATGTATATATATATATATATAAAAATTAGAAAGAAAACACCTTTAATCAATTCAAAATGAACAATTAAATTACACCATCTAGAAAATTACATATAATAGAAATATTAAAAATAAAATAACAATAATATACCGATGATTAAGTAAATTGCAAAATAATAATAAAAACGTATATAATTGGTAGAATAACAACACGTGTTTCGTGGCTATATTTAAGAAATGATTATAGTAAAAAAATTAATAGTAGTAGTAAAATTACTTCGATATAAATATAGCCACTCATCAGGTTAAAAATAAGCTAGAATAATAAAAAAATTAATTAATAAATATATACAAAAAAAGTATTTTAAAATATAAGTATATTCTTTAAAATATATATATATATATAAAAGATACTAAATATACATTAAGTGAAAACTAATAACAATACTTAAATTATACAATACTTTAAAATTTATTAATATACACAATGCTAGTACAAGCTATTAATAATATAATCAAAATAAGAAATGGTTCAAATATAGACAAACTCATTAAATAAGCTAACTATATTATTAATATATATTAAATAAGCTAACTATATCATCATCATCATCATCATATATTAATATATATATAGAGAGAATATATATATATATATATTCTATATATATATATACATATACAGGGTGTGGTGAATAAACTGTAATCTAAATTACACAAGAATTGAAAATAACCCTGACATCTCATTTTAACAGATATATTTACCAAAATTACATAAAAATATCTGAAAATATCAAAGAGTAAATTTATTCAATAAAATTGAAGACTGGTGCAGCCTTCAGGCTTCCCAGACCCCAGTCGAACTGTTCAACCCATGCCAGCATGAAAACTGGAGGTTATATGATGATGATGATGATGATGATTACATCTGATCGACTCTCAGAACTGCTTCTTTTCCTCATTATCCTTACCCACCCTCTCAACTCGTAACTTCCTGCCTCTGCCTTCAGCCATTGCTCTCCTCCACCTCTGCTATCCTCCACTCTAAACATCTCCCTTATCTGCTAGCCTTCTCAATTCCATCCCATATCTAACATAAAAATCCAGCTTCCTACTATGGAGCCTAATGTTCCTGATATCTTCTCTAATTTTCCTACATTTTGTACATACTTTCTGATCTATTCTTCTTTTTTTTTGTGATTTGAGGAAAACTTGGTTGCATAATTGTGCTAAGTTTCCCACAGTGGAATGTTAAGGCTCTGTGTTTGTGTATATGGTACCATGGTACAATGTTAAGGTACTCTAAGAACAAAATGTTTGTGTATATGGTACCATATTACAATGTTAAGGTACTGTATGGACAAAATGTTTGTGTATATGGTACTATGGTACCATGTTAAGGTACTGTATGGACAAAATGTTTGTGTATATGGTACTATGGTACAATGTTAAGGTACTGTATGGACAAAATGTTTGTGTATATGGTACCATAGTACAATGTTAAGGTACTGTATGGACAAAATGTTTGTGTATATGGTAACATAGTACCATGCTAAGGTACTGTATGCACAAAATGTTTGTGTATATGGTACCATAGTACAATGTTAAGGTACTGTATGGACAAAATGTTTGTGTATATGGTACCATAGTACAATGTTAAGGTACTGTATGGACAAAATGTTTGTGTATATGGTACCATAGTACAATGTTAAGGTACTGTGTGGCAAAATGTTTGTGTATATGGTACCATAGTACAATGTTAAGGTACTGTATGGACAAAATGTTTGTGTATATGGTACCATGTTAAGGTACTGTATGGATAAAATGTTTGTGTATATGGTACCATAGTACAATGTTAAGGTACTGTATGGACAAAATGTTTGTGTATATGGTACCATAGTACAATGTTAAGGTACTGTATGGACAATATGTTTGTGTATATGGTACCATAGTAGAATGTTAAGGTACTGTATGGACAAAATGTTTGTGTATATGGTACCATAGTACAATGTTAAGGTACTGTGTGGGCAAAATGTTTATGTATATGGTACCATGTTAAGGTACTGTATGGACAAAATGTTTGTGTATATGGTACCATAGTACAATGTTAAGGTACCGTATGGACAAAATGTTTGTGTATATGGTACCATAGTACAAAGTCAAGGTACTGTATGGACAAAATGTTTGTGTATATGGTACCATGGTATAATGTTAAGGTACCGTATGGACAAAATGTTTGTGTATATGGTACCATAGTACAATGTTAAGGTACTGTATGGACAAAATGTTTGTGTATATGGTACCATAGTACAATGTTAAGGTCCTGTATGGACAAAATGTTTGTGTATATGTTACCTTCGTACAATGTTAAAGTACTGTATGGACAAAATGTTTGTGTATATGGTACCATGGCATAATGTTAAGGTACTCTATGGACAAAATGTTTGTGTATATGGTACCATAGTACAATGTTGAGGTACCGTATGAACAAAATGTTTGTATATGGTACGATAGTACAATGTTAAGGTACCGTATGGACAAAATGTTTGGGTATATGGTACCATAGTACAATGTTAAGGTACTGTATGGACAAAATGTTTGTGTATATGGTACCATAGTACTATGTTAAGGTACCGTATGGACAAAATGTTTGTGTATATGGTACCATAGTACAATGTTAAGGTACTGTGTGGACAAAATGTTTGTGTATATGGTACCATAGTACAATGTTGAGGTACTGTATGGACAAAATGTTTGTGTATATGGTACCATAGTACAATGTTAAGGTACCGTATGGACAACATGTTTGTGTATATGGTACCATAGTACAATGTTAAGGTACTGTATGGACAAAATGTTTGTGTATATGGTACCATAGTACAATGTTAAGGTACTGTATGGACAAAATATTTGTGTATATGGTACCATAGTATAATGTTAAGGTACTGTATGGACAAAATGTTTGTGTATATGGTACCATAGTACAATGTTAAGGTACTGTATGGACAAAATGTTTGTGTATATGGTACCATAGTACAATGTTAAGGTACTGTATGGACAAAATGGTTGTGTATATGGTACCATAGTACAATGTTAAGGTACTGTATGGACAAAATGTTTGTGTATATGGTACCATGGTACAATGTTAGGGTACTGTGTGGACAAAATGTATGTGTATATGGTACTATGTAATGTTTGTAATGTTAACGTCCTGTATGGACAAAATGTTTGTGTATATGGTACCATAGTACCATGCTAAGGTACTGTATGCACAAAATGTTTGTGTATATGGTACCATAGTACAATGTTAAGGTACTGTATGGACAAAATGTTTGTGTATATGGTACCATAGTACAATGTTAAGGTACTGTATGGACAAAATGTTTGTGTATATGGTACCATAGTACAATGTTAAGGTACTGTATGGACAAAATGTTTGTGTATATGGTACCATGTTAAGGTACTGTATGGATAAAATGTTTGTGTATATGGTACCATAGTACAATGTTAAGGTACTGTATGGACAAAATGTTTGTGTATATGGTACCATAGTACAATGTTAAGGTACGGTATGGACAATATGTTTGTGTATATGGTACCATAGTAGAATGTTAAGGTACTGTATGGACAAAATATTTGTGTATATGGTACCATAGTACAATGTTAAGGTACTGTGTGGGCAAAATGTTTATGTATATGGTACCATGTTAAGGTACTGTATGGACAAAATGTTTGTGTATATGGTACCATGGTATAATGTTAAGGTACCGTATGGACAAAATGTTTGTGTATATGGTACCATAGTACAATGTTAAGGTACTGTATGGACAAAATGTTTGTGTATATGGTACCATAGTACAATGTTAAGGTCCTGTATGGACAAAATGTTTGTGTATATGTTACCTTCGTACAATGTTAAAGTACTGTATGGACAAAATGTTTGTGTATATGGTACCATGGCATAATGTTAAGGTACTCTATGGACAAAATGTTTGTGTATATGGTACCATAGTACAATGTTGAGGTACCGTATGAACAAAATGTTTGTATATGGTACGATAGTACAATGTTAAGGTACCGTATGGAAAATGTTTGGTATATGGTACCATAGTACAATGTTAAGGTACTGTATGGACAAAATGTTTGTGCATATGGTACCATAGTACTATGTTAAGGTACCGTATGGACAAAATGTTTGTGTATAAGGTACCATAGTACAATGTTAAGGTACTGTGTGGACAAAATGTTTGTGTATATGGTACCATAGTACAATGTTGAGGTACTGTATGGACAAAATGTTTGTGTATATGGTACCATAGTACAATGTTAAGGTACCGTATGGACAACATGTTTGTGTATATGGTACCATAGTACAATGTTAAGGTACTGTATGGACAAAATGTTTGTGTATATGGTACCATAGTACAATGTTAAGGTACTGTATGGACAAAATATTTGTGTATATGGTACCATAGTATAATGTTAAGGTACTGTATGGACAAAATGTTTGTGTATATGGTACCATAGTACAATGTTAAGGTACTGTATGGACAAAATGTTTGTGTATATGGTACCATAGTACAATGTTAAGGTACTGTATGGACAAAATGGTTGTGTATATGGTACCATAGTACAATGTTAAGGTACTGTATGGACAAAATGTTTGTGTATATGGTACCATGGTACAATGTTAGGGTACTGTGTGGACAAAATGTATGTGTATATGGTACTATGTAATGTTTGTAATGTTAACGTCCTGTATGGACAAAATGTTTGTGTATATGGTACCATAGTACCATGTTAAGGTACTGTATGCACAAAATGTTTGTGTATATGGTACCATAGTACAATGTTAAGGTACTGTATGGACAAAATGTTTGTGTATATGGTACCATAGTACAATGTTAAGGTACTGTATGGACAAAATGTTTGTGTATATGGTACCATGTGTTAAGGTACTGTATGGACAAAATGTTTGTGTATATGGTACCATAGTACAATGTTAAGGTACTGTATGGACAAAATGTTTGTGTATATGGTACCATAGTACAATGTTAAGGTACGGTATGGACAATATGTTTGTGTATATGGTACCATAGTAGAATGTTAAGGTACTGTATGGACAAAATATTTGTGTATGGTACCATAGTACAATGTTAAGGTACTGTGTGGGCAAAATGTTTGTTATGTATATGGTACCATGTTAAGGTACTGTATGGACAAAATGTTTGTGTATATGGTACCATAGTACAATGTTAAGGTACCGTATGGACAAAATGTTTGTGTATATGGTACCATAGTACAAAGTTAAGGTACTGTATGGACAAAATGTTTGTGTATATGGTACCATGGTATAATGTTAAGGTACCTGTATGGACAAAATGTTTGTGTATATGGTACCATAGTACAATGTTAAGGTACTGTATGGACAAAATGTTTGTGTATATGGTACCATAGTACAATGTTAAGGTCCTGTATGGACAAAATGTTTGTGTATATGTTACCTTAGTACAATGTTAAGGTACTGTATGGACAAAATGTTTGTGTATATGGTACCATGGTACAATGTTAAGGTACTGTATGGACAAAATGTTTGTGTATATGGTACCATAGTACAATGTTGAGGTACCGTATGAACAAAATGTTTGTATATGGTACGATAGTACAATGTTAAGGTACCGTATGGAAAAAATGTTTGTGTATATGGTACCATAGTACAATGTTAAGGTACTGTATGGACAAAATGTTTGTGTATATGGTACCATAGTACAATGTTAAGGTACCGTATGGACAAAATGTTTGTGTATATGGTACCATAGTACAATGTTAAGGTACTGTGTGGACAAAATGTTTGTGTATATGGTACCATAGTACAATGTTAAGGTACTGTATGGACAAAATGTTTGTGTATATGGTACCATAGTACAATGTTAAGGTACCGTATGGACAAAATTTTTGTGTATATGGTACCATAGTACAATGTTAAGGTACTGTATGGACAAAATGTTTGTGTATATGGTACCATAGTACAATGTTAAGGTACTGTATGGACAAAATATTTGTGTATATGGTACCATAGTATAATGTCAAGGTACTGTATGGACAAAATGTTTGTGTATATGGTACCATAGTACAATGTTAAGGTACTGTATGAACAAAATGTTTGTGTATATGGTACCATAGTACAATGTTAAGGTACTGTATGGACAAAATGTTTGTGTATATGGTACCATAGTACAATGTTAAGGTACCGTATGGACAAAATGTTTGTGTACATGGTACCAAAGTACAATGTTAAGGTACTGTGTTGACAAAATATTTGTGTATATGGTACCATGGTACAATGTTGACGTCCCGTATAGACAAAATGTTTGTGTATATGGTACTATCGTACAATGTTAAGGTACTGTGTGGACAAAATGTTTGTGTATATGGTACCATAGTACAATGTTGAGGTACTGTATGGACAAAATGTTTGTGTATATGGTACCATAAGTACAATGTTAAGGTACTGTATGGACAAAATGTTTGTGTATATGGTACCATGGTACAATGTTAAGGTACTGTGTGGACAAAATATTTGTTCATATGGTACTATGGTACAATGTTAGGGTACTGTATGGACAAAATATTTGTGTATATGGTACCATGGTTCAATGTTAAGGTACTGTATGGACAAAATGTTTGTGTATATGGTACTATGGTACAATGTTAAGGTACCGTATGGACAAAATGTTTGCGTATATGGTACCATGGTACAATGTTAAGGTACTGTGGGGACAAAATGTTTGTGTATATGGTACCATAGTACAATGTTAAGGTACCGTATGTACAAAATGTTTGTATATGGTACCATAGTACAATGTTAAGGTACTGTATGGACAAAATGTTTGTGTATATGGTACCATAGTACAATGTTAAGGTACTGCATGGACAAAAGTTGTGTATATGGTACCTAGTATAATGTTAAGGTACTGTGTGGACAAGATGTTTGTGCATATGGTACTATGTTCAGGTACTGTATGGACAGAATGTTTGTGTATATGGTACCGTATGGACAAAATGTTTGTGTATATGATACCATAGTACAATGTTAAGGTACGGTATGGACAAAATATTTGTGTATATGGTACCATAGTACAATGTTAAGGTACCGTATGGACAAAATGTTTGTGTATATGGTACCAAAGTATAATGTTAAGGTACTGTGTGGAGAAAATATTTCTGTATATGGTACCATAGTACAATGTTAAGGTACCGTATGGACAAAATGTTTGTGTATATGGTACCATGGTACAATGTTAAGGTACTGTGTGGACAAAATGTTTGTGTATATGGTACCATAGTACAATGTTAAGGTACTGTATGGACAAAATGTTTGTGTATATGTACCATAGTACATTTGTTAAGGTACTGTATGGACAAAATATTGTGTATATGGTACCATAGTATAATGTTAAGATACTGTATGGCCAAAATGTTTGTGTATATGGTACCATACTACAATGTTAAGGTACTGTATGGACAAAATGTTTGTGTATATGGTACCATGGTACAATGTTAAGGTACTGTATGGACAAAATGTTTGTGTATATGGTACTATGTTACAATGTTAAGGTACTGTATGGATTAAATGTTTGTGCATATGGTACTATGGTACAATGTTAAGGTAGTGTATGGACAAAATGTTTGTGTATATGGTACTATGGTACAATGTTAAGGTACTGTATGGACAAAATGTTTGTGTATATGGTACCATAGTACAATGTTAATGTACCGTATGGACAAAATGTTTGTGTATATGGTACCATACTACAATGTTAAGGTACCGTATGGACAAAATGTTTGTGTATATGGTACTATGGTACAATGTTAAGGTACTGTGTGGGCAAATGTTCGTGTATATGGTACTATGGTATAATGTTAAGGTACTGTGTGGGCAAAATGTTTTTGTATATGGTACCATAGTACAATGTTAAGGTACCGTATGGACAAAATGTATGTGTATATGGTACCATAGTACAATGTTAAGGTACTGTGTGGGCAAAATGTATGTGTAAATGGTACTATGGTACAATGTTTAGGTACTGTATGGACAAAATGTTTGTGTATATGGTACCATAGTACAATGTTAAGGTTCCGTATGGACAAAATGTTTGTGTAAATGGTACCATGTTAAGGTACCGTATGGACAAAATGTTGTGTATATGGTACCATGGTACGGTACCGTATGGACAAAATGTTTGTGTATATGGTACCATAGTACAATGTTAAGGTACCATATGGATAAAATGTTTGTGTATATGATACCATGGTACAATGTTAAGGTACTGTTTGGACAAAATGTTTGTGTATATGTTACAATGGTACAATGTGAAGGTACTGTTAGGGCAAAATGTTTGTGTATATGCTACTATGGTACAATGTTAAGGTACTGTATGGACAAAATGTTTGCGTATATGGTACTATAGTACAATGTTAAGGTACTGTATGGACAAAATGTTTGTGTATATGGTACCATAGTACAATGTTAAGGTACTGTATGGACAAAATGTTTGTGTATATGGTACCATAGAACAATGTTAAGGTACTGTGGGCAAAATTGTGTATATGGTACCATAGTACAATGTTAAGGTACCGTATGGAGAAAATGTTTGTGTACATGGTACCAAAGTACAATGTTAAGGTACTGTGTTGACAAATATTGTGTATATGGTACCATGGTACAATGTTGAGGTCCCGTATAGACAAAATGTTTGTGTATATGGTACTATCGTACAATGTTAAGGTACTGTGTGGACAAAATGTTTGTGTATATGGTACCATAGTACAATGTTGAGGTACTGTATGGACAAAATGTTTGTGTATATGGTACCATAAGTACAATGTGAAGGTACTGTATGGACAAAATGTTTGTGTATATGGTACCATAGTACAATGTTAAGGTACTGTGTGGACAAAATATTTGTTCATATGGTACTATGGTACAATGTTAAGGTACTGTATGGACAAAATATTTGTGTATATGGTACCATGGTTCAATGTTAAGGTACAGTATGGACAAAATATTTGTGTATATGGTACTATGGTACAATGTTAAGGTACCGTATGGACAAAATGTTTGCGTATATGGTACCATGGTACAATGTTAAGGTACCGTATGTACAAAATGTGTGTATATGGTACAATAGTACAATGTTAAGGTACTGTATGGACAAAATGTTTGTGTATATGGTACCATAGTACAATGTTAAGGTACTGCATGGACAAAATGTTTGTGTATATGGTACCATAGTATAATGTTAAGGTACTGTGTGGACAAGATGTTTGTGCATATGGTACTATGTTCAGGTACTGTATGGACAGAATGTTTGTGTATATGGTACCGTATGGACAAAATGTTTGTGTATATGATACCATAGTACAATGTTAAGGTACGGTATGGACAAAATGTTTGTGTATATGGTACCATAGTACAATGTTAAGGTACCGTATGGACAAAATGTTTGTGTATATGGTACCAAAGTATAATGTTAAGGTACTGTGTGGACAAAATATTTCTGTATATGGTACCATAGTACAATGTTAAAGTACCGTATGGACAAAATGTTTGTGTATATGGTACCATGGTACAATGTTAAGGTACTGTGTGGACAAAATGTTTGTGTATATGGTACCATAGTACAATGTTAAGGTACTGTATGGACAAAATGTTTGTGTATATGATACCATAGTACAATGTTAAGGTACTGTATGGACAAAATATTTGTGTATATGGTACCATAGTATAATGTTAAGATACCGTATGGCCAAAATGTTTGTGTATATGGTACCATAATACAATGTTAAGGTACTGTATGGACAAAATGTTTGTGTATATGGTACCATAGTACAATGTTAAGGTACTGTATGGACAAAATGTTTGTGTATATGGTACCATGGTACAATGTTAAGGTACTGTATGGACAAAATGTTTGTGTATATGGTACCATGGTACAATGTTAGGGTACTGTGTGGACAAAATATATGTGTATATGGTACTATGTAATGTTTATAATGTTAAGGTCCTGTATGGACAAAATGTTTGTGTATATGGTACCATAGTACAATGTTAAGGTACTGTATGGACAAAATATTTGTGTATATGGTACCATGGTTCAATGTTAAGGTACTGTATGGACAAAATGTTTGTGTATATGGTACTATGGTACAATGTTAAGGTACCGTATGGACAAAATGTTTGCGTATATGGTACCATGGTACAATGTTAAGGTACTGTGGGGACAAAATGTTTGTGTATATGGTACCATAGTACAATGTTAAGGTACCGTATGTACAAAATGTTTGTATATGGTACCATAGTACAATGTTAAGGTACTGTATGGACAAAATGTTTGTGTATATGGTACCATAGTACAATGTTAAGGTACTGCATGGATAAAATGTTTGTGTATATGGTACCATAGTATAATGTTAAGGTACTGTGTGGACAAGATGTTTGTGCATATGGTACTATGTTCAGGTACTGTATGGACAGAATGTTTGTGTATATGGTACCGTATGGACAAAATGTTTGTGTATATGATACCATAGTACAATGTTAAGGTACGGTATGGACAAAATTTGTGTATATGGTACCATAGTACAATGTTAAGGTACCGTATGGACAAAATGTTTGTGTATATGGTACCATAGTATAATGTTAAGGTACTGTGTGGACAAAATATTTCTGTATATGGTACCATAGTACAATGTTAAGGTACCGTATGGACAAAATGTTTGTGTATATGGTACCATGGTACAATGTTAAGGTACTGTGTGGACAAAATGTTTGTGTATATGGTACCATAGTACAATGTTAAGGTACTGTATGGACAAAATGTTTGTGTATATGATACCATAGTACAATGTTAAGGTACTGTATGGACAAAATATTTGTGTATATGGTACCATAGTATAATGTTAAGATACTGTATGGCCAAAATGTTTGTGTATATGGTACCATAGTACAATGTTAAGGTACTGTATGGACAAAATGTTTGTGTATATGGTACCATAGTACAATGTTAAGGTACTGTATGGACAAAATGTTTGTGTATATGGTACCATGGTACAATGTTAAGGTACTGTATGGACAAAATGTTTGTGTATATGGTACTATGTTACAATGTTAAGGTACTGTATGGATTAAATGTTTGTGCATATGGTACTATGGTACAATGTTAAGGTAGTGTATGGACAAAATGTTTGTGTATATGGTACTATGGTACAATGTTAAGGTACTGTATGGACAAAATGTTTGTGTATATGGTACCATAGTACAATGTTAATGTACCGTATGGACAAAATGTTTGTGTATATGGTACCATACTACAATGTTAAGGTACCGTATGGACAAAATGTTTGTGTATATGGTACTATGGTACAATGTTAAGGTACTGTGTGGGCAAAATGTTCGTGTATATGGTACTATGGTATAATGTTAAGGTACTGTGTGGGCAAAATGTTTTTGTATATGGTACCATAGTACAATGTTAAGGTACCGTATGGACAAAATGTATGTGTATATGGTACCATAGTACAATGTTAAGGTACTGTGTGGGCAAAATGTATGTGTAAATGGTACTATGGTACAATGTTAAGGTACTGTATGGACAAAATGTTTGTGTATATGGTACCATAGTACAATGTTAAGGTTCCGTATGGACAAAATGTTTGTGTAAATGGTACCATGTTAAGGTACCGTATGGACAAAATGTTTGTGTATATGGTACCATGGTACGGTACCGTATGGACAAAATGTTTGTGTATATGGTACCATAGTACAATGTTAAGGTACCATATGGATAAAATGTTTGTGTATATGGTACCATGGTACAATGTTAAGGTACTGTTTGGACAAAATGTTTGTGTATATGTTACTATGGTACAATGTGAAGGTACTGTCAGGGCAAAATGTTTGTGTATATGCTACTATGGTACAATGTTAAGGTACTGTATGGACAAAATGTTTGTGTATATGGTACTATAGTACAATGTTAAGGTACTGTATGGACAAAATGTTTGTGTATATGGTACCATAGTACAATGTTAATGTACTGTATGGACAAAATATTTGTGTATATGGTACCATAGTACAATGTTAAGGTACCGTATGGACAAAATGTTTGTGTATATGGTACCATAGAACAATGTTAAGGTACTGTGTGGGCAAAATCTTTGTGTATATGGTACCATAGTACAATGTTAAGGTACCGTATGGACAAAATGTTTGTGTACATGGTACCAAAGTACAATGTTAAGGTACTGTGTTGACAAAATTTTTGTGTATATGGTACCATGGTACAATGTTGACGTCCCGTATAGACAAAATTTTTGTGTATATGGTACTATCGTACAATGTTAAGGTACTGTGTGGACAAAATGTTTGTGTATATGGTACCATAGTACAATGTTGAGGTACTGTGCGGACAAAATGTTTGTGTATATGGTACCATAGTACAATGTTAAGGTACTGTATGGACAAAATGTTTGTGTATATGGTACCATGGTACAATGTTAGGGTACTGTGTGGACAAAATGTATGTGTATATGGTACTATGTAATGTTTGTAATGTAAAGGTCCTGTATGGACAAAATGTTTGTGTATATGTTACCATAGTACAACGTTAAGGTACTGTATGAACAAAATGTTTTTGTATATGGCACCATAGTACAATGTTAAGGTACTGTGTGGACAAAATGTTTTTGTATATTGTACTATGGTAAGGTACTATATGGACAAAATGTTTGTGTATATGGTACCATGGTCTAATGTTAAGGTCTTGTACGGACAAAAATGTTTGCGTATATGGTACTATGTTACAATGTTAAGGTACTGTATGGATTAAATGTTTGTGCATATGGTACTATGGTACAATGTTAAGGTACTGTATGGACAAAATGTTTGTGTATATGGTACTATGGTACAATGTTAAGGTACTGTATGGACAAAATGTTTGTGTATATGGTACCATAGTACAATGTTAAGGTACCGTATGGACAAAATGTTTGTGTATATGGTACCATACTACAATGTTAAGGTACCGTATGGACAAAATGTTTGTGTATATGGTACTATGGTACAATGTTAAGGTACTGTGTGGGCAAAATGTTCGTGTATATGGTACTATGGTATAATGTTAAGGTACTGTGTGGGCAAAATGTTTTTGTATATGGTACCATAGTACAATGTTAAGGTACCGTATGGACAAAATGTATGTGTATATGGTACCATAGTACAATGTTAAGGTACTGTGTGGGCAAATTGTATGTGTATATGGTACTATGGTACAATGTTAAGGTACTGTATGGACAAAATGTTTGTGTATATGGTACCATAGTACAATGTTAAGGTTCCGTATGGAGAAAATGTTTGTGTAAATGGTATCATGTTAAGGTACCGTATGGACAAAATGTTTGTGTATATTGTACGGTACCGTATGGACAAAATGTTTGTGTATATGGTACCATAGTACAATGTTAAGGTACCATATGGATAAAATGTTTGTGTATATGATACCATGGTACAATGTTAAGGTACTGTTTGGACAAAATGTTTGTGTATATGTTACTATGGTACAATGTGAAGGTACTGTTAGGGCAAAATGTTTGTGTATATGCTACTATGGTACAATGTTAAGGTACTGTATGGACAAAATGTTTGCGTATATGGTACTATAGTACAATGTTAAGGTACTGTATGGACAAAATGTTTGTGTATATGGTACCATAGTACAATGTTAAGGTACCGTATGGACAAAATGTTTGTGTATATGGTACCATAGAACAATGTTAAGGTACTGTGTGGGCAAAATCTTTGTGTATATGGTACCATAGTACAATGTTAAGGTACCGTATGGAGAAAATGTTTGTGTACATGGTACCAAAGTACAATGTTAAGGTACTGTGTTGACAAAATATTTGTGTATATGGTACCATGGTACAATGTTGAGGTCCCGTATAGACAAAATGTTTGTGTATATGGTACTATCGTACAATGTTAAGGTACTGTGTGGACAAAATGTTTGTGTATATGGTACCATAGTACAATGTTGAGGTACTGTATGGACAAAATGTTTGTGTATATGGTACCATAAGTACAATGTTAAGGTACTGTATGGACAAAATGTTTGTGTATATGGTACCATAGTACAATGTTAAGGTACTGTGTGGACAAAATATGTTGGTACTATGGTACATACAATGTTAAGGTACTGTATGGACAAAATATTTGTGTATATGGTACCATGGTTCAATGTTAAGGTACTGTATGGACAAAATATTTGTGTATATGGTACTATGGTACAATGTTAAGGTACCGTATGGACAAAATGTTTGCGTATATGGTACCATGGTACAATGTTAAGGTACCGTATGTACAAAATGTTTGTATATGGTACCATAGTACAATGTTAAGGTACTGTATGGACAAAATGTTTGTGTATATGGTACCATAGTACAATGTTAAGGTACTGCATGGACAAAATGTTTGTGTATATGGTACCATAGTATAATGTTAAGGTACTGTGTGGACAAGATGTTTGTGCATATGGTACTATGTTCAGGTACTGTATGGACAGAATGTTTGTGTATATGGTACCGTATGGACAAAATGTTTGTGTATATGATACCATAGTACAATGTTAAGGTACGGTATGGACAAAATGTTTGTGTATATGGTACCATAGTACAATGTTAAGGTACCGTATGGACAAAATGTTTGTGTATATGGTACCAAAGTATAATGTTAAGGTACTGTGGGGACAAAATATTTCTGTATATGGTACCATAGTACAATGTTAAAGTACCGTATGGACAAAATGTTTGTGTATATGGTACCATGGTACAATGTTAAGGTACTGTGTGGACAAAATGTTTGTGTATATGGTACCATAGTACAATGTTAAGGTACTGTATGGACAAAATGTTTGTGTATATGATACCATAGTACAATGTTAAGGTACTGTATGGACAAAATATTTGTGTATATGGTACCATAGTATAATGTTAAGATACCGTATGGCCAAAATGTTTGTGTATATGGTACCATAATACAATGTTAAGGTACTGTATGGACAAAATGTTTGTGTATATGGTACCATAGTACAATGTTAAGGTACTGTATGGACAAAATGTTTGTGTATATGGTACCATGGTACAATGTTAAGGTACTGTATGGACAAAATGTTTGTGTATATGGTACCATGGTACAATGTTAGGGTACTGTGTGGACAAAATATATGTGTATATGGTACTATGTAATGTTTATAATGTTAAGGTACTGTATGGACAAAATGTTTGTGTATATGATACCATAGTACAACGTTAAGGTACTGTATGGACAAAATGTTTGTGTATATGGTACCATAGTACAATGTTAATGTACTGTATGGACAAAATATTTGTGTATATGGTACCATAGTACAATGTTAAGGTACCGTATGGACAAAATGTTTGTGTATATGGTACCATAGAACAATGTTAAGGTACTGTGTGGGCAAAATCTTTGTGTATATGGTACCATAGTACAATGTTAAGGTACCGTATGGACAAAATGTTTGTGTACATGGTACCAAAGTACAATGTTAAGGTACTGTGTTGACAAAATATTTGTGTATATGGTACCATGGTACAATGTTGAGGTCCCGTATAGACAAAATGTTTGTGTATATGGTACCATAAGTACAATGTTAAGGTACTGTATGGACAAAATGTTTGTGTATATGGTACCATAGTACAATGTTAAGGTACTGTATGCACAAAATGTTTGTGTATATAGTACCACAAGTACAATGTTAAGGTACTGTGTGGAGAAAATGTTTGTGTATATGGTACCATAGTACAATTTTAAGGTACTGTGTGGACAAAATGTTTGTTTAAATGGTACTACGGTACAATGTTAAGGTACTGTATGAAGCAAATGTTTGTGTATATGGTACTATGGTACAATGTTAAGGTACTGTATGGAAAAAAATGTTTGTGTATATGGTACCATGGTACACTGTTAAGGTACTGTATGGACAAAATGTTTGTGTATATGGTACTATGATGCAATGTTAAGGTTCCGAATGGACAAAATGTTTGTGTATATGGTACCATGCTACAATGTTAAGGTACTGTGTGGACAAAATGTTTGTGTATATGGTTCCATAGTACAATGTTAAGGTACTGTGTGGACAAAATGTTTGTGTATATGGTACTATGTTAAGGTACTGTATGGACAAAATATTTGTGTATATGGTAACATCGTATAATGTTAAGGTACCATATGGACAAAATGTTTGTGTATATGATACTATAGTACAATGTTAAGGTACGGTATGGACAAAATGTTTGTTTATATGGTACCATAGTACAATGTTAAGGTACTGTGTGGACAAAATGTTTTTGTATATGGTACTATGTCAAGGTACTGTATGGACAAAATGTTTGTGTATATGGTACCATGGTACAATGTTTAGGTACTGTATGGACAAAATGGTTGTGAATATGGTACTATGGTACAATGTTAAGGTACTGTGTGGGCAAAATGTTTGTGTATATGGTACTATGGTACAATGTTAAGGTACTGTGCAGACAAAATGTTTGTGTATATGGTACCATAGTACAATGTTAAGGTACCTTATGGACAAAATGTTTCTGTATATGGTACCAAAGTACAATGTTAAGGTACTGTGTGGACAAAATATTTGTGTATATGGTACCATAGTACAATGTTAAGGTAACGTATGGACAAAATTTTTGTGTATATGGTACCATGGTACAATGTTAAGGTACTGTATGGACAAAATTTCTTTGTATATGGTACCATAGTACAATGTTAATGTACTGTATGGACAAAATATTTGTGTATATGGTACCATAGTACAATGTTAAGGTACCGTATGGACAAAATGTTTGTGTATATGGTACCAAAGTACAATGTTAAGGTACTGTGTGGACAAAATATTTGTGTATATGGTACCATGGTACAATGTTAAGGTACTGTGTGGACAAAATGGTTGTGTATATGGGACTATCGTACTATGTTAAGGTACTGTATGGACAAAATGTTTGTGTATATAGTACCATAATTACAATGTTAAGGTACTGTGTGGACAAAATGTTTGTGTATATGGTACCATAGTACAACGTTAAGGTACTGTGTGGACAAAATGTTTGTTCATATGGTACTATGGTACAATGTTAATGTACTGTATGGACAAAATGTTTGTGTATATGGTACCAAGGTACAATGTTAAGGTACTGTGTAGACAAAATGTTTGTGTATACGGTACTATGTTTAGGTACTGTTTGGACAAAATGTTTGTGTATATGGTACCATAGTACAGTGTTAAGGTACTGTATGGACAAAATGTTTGTGTATATGGTACCATAGTACAATGTTAAGGTACTGTGTGGACAAAATGTTTGTGTATATGGTACTATGGTACAATGTTAAGGTACTGTATGGACAAAATGTTTGTATATGGTACCATGGTACAATTTTACGGTACTGTATGGACAAAATGTTTGTGTAATGTGTACCATAGTACAATGTTAAGGTACAGTGTGGAGAAAATGTTTGTGTATATGGTACTATGGTACTATGTTAAGGTACCGTATGGACAAAATGTTTGAGTATATGGTACCATGGTACGATGTGAATGTGCTGTATGGACAAAGTGTATGTGTATATGATACCATAGTACAATGTTAAGGTACCGTATGGACAAAATGTTTGTGTATATGGTACCATAGTACAATGTTAAAGTACCATATGGACAAAATGTTTGTGTATATGGTATTATGGTATAATGTTAAGGTACTGTGTGGGCAAAATGTTTGTGTATATGGTACTATGTTAAGGTACGGTGTGGAGAAAATGTTTGTGTATATGGTACCATGGTACGATGTTAATGTGCTGTATTGACTAAATGTATGTGTATATGATACCATAGTACAATGTATAGGTACCGTATGGAGAAAATGTTTGTGTATATGGTACCATAGTACAATGTTAAGGTACCATATGGACAAAATGTTTGTGTATATGGTCTTATGGTATAATGTTAAGGTACTGTTGGGGGCAAAATGTTTGTGTATATGGAACTAAGGTACAATGTTAAGGTACGGTGTGGAGAAAATGTTTGCATATATGGTACCATAGTACAATGTTAAGGTACTGTGTGGGCAAAATGTTTGTGTATATGGTGCTATGGTAAGCTACTGTGTGGACAAAATGTTTGTGTATATGGTACCATCGTACAATGTTAAGGTACCGTATGGACAAAATGTTTGTGTATATGGTACTATAGTACAATGTTAAGGTACTGTGTGGGCAAAATATTTGTGTATATATGGTACCATAGTACAATGTTAAGGTACCGTATGGACAAAATGTTTGTGTATATGGTACCAAAGTACAATGTTAAGGTACTGTGTGGACAAAATATTTGTGTATATGGTACCATAGTACAATGTTAAGGTACCGTATGGACAAAATATTTGTGTATATGGTACCATAGTACAATGTTAAGGTACTGTATGCACAAAATGTTTGTGTATATAGTACCACAAGTACAATGTTAAGGTACTGTGTGGACAAAATGTTTGTGTATATGGTACCATAGTACAATTTTTAGGTACTGTGTGGACAAAATGTTTGTTTAAATGGTACTATGGTACAATGTTAAGGTACTGTATGAACAAAATGTTTGTGTATATGGTACCAAGGTACAATGTTAAGGTACTGTGTGAACAAAATGTTTGTGTATATGGTACTATGTTAAGGTACTGTTTGGACAAAATGTTTGTGTATATGGTACCATAGTACAATGTTAAGGTACTGTGTGGACAAAATGTTTGTTCATATGGTACTATGTTAAGGTACTGTTTGGACAAAATGTTTGTGTATATGGTACCAAGATACACTGTAAAGGTACTGTGTGGACAAAATATTTGTGTATATGGTACTATGTTTAGGTACTGTTTGGACAAAATGTTTGTGTATATGGTACCATAGTACAATGTTAAGGTACTCTATAGAGTAAATGTTTGTGTATATGGTACCATAGTACAATGTTAAGGTAATGTGTGGACAAAATGTTTCTGTATATGGTACCATGGTACAATGTTAAGGTACTGTATGGACAAAATGTTTGTATATGGTACCATGGTACAATTTTAAGGTACTGTATGGACAAAATGTTTGTGTAATGTGTATCATAGTACAATGTTAAGGTACTGTGTGGACAAAATGTTTGTGTATATGGTACTATGTTAAGGTACCGTATGGACAAAATGTTTGTGTATATGGTACCATGGTACGATGTTAATGTGCTGTATTGACTAAATGTATGTGTATATGATACCATAGTACAATGTTAAGGTACCGTATGGACAAAATGTTTGTGTACATGGTACCATAGTACAATGTTAAGGTACCATTTGGACAAAATGTTTGTGT
Source organism: Octopus sinensis (assembly GCF_006345805.1). Classification (NCBI taxonomy): domain Eukaryota; kingdom Metazoa; phylum Mollusca; class Cephalopoda; order Octopoda; family Octopodidae; genus Octopus; species Octopus sinensis. The sequence continues at coordinate 222,645 of NC_043006.1, read as the reverse complement.
ATATGGTCTTATGGTATAATGTTAAGGTACTGTGTGGGCAAAATGTTTGTGTATATGGAACTAAGGTACAATGTTAAGGTACGGTGTGGAGAAAATGTTTGCATATATGGTACCATAGTACAATGTTAAGGTACTGTATGGATAAAATTTTTGTGTGTGTGGTACCATAGTACAATGTGAAGGTACTATGTGAGCAAAATGTTTGTGTATATGGTGCTATGGTAAGGTACTGTGTGGACAAAATATTTGTGTATATGGTACCATAGTACAATGTTAAGGTACCGTATGGACAAAACATTTGTGTATATGGTACCATAGTACAATGTTAAGGTACTGTATGGACAAAATGTTTGTGTATATAGTACCATAAGTACAATGTTAAGGTACTGTGTGGACAAAATGTTTGTGTATATGGTACCATAGTACAATGTTAAGGTACTGTATGGACAAAATGTTTGTGTATATGGTCTTATGGTATAATGTTAACGTACTGTGTGGGCAAAATTTTTGTGTATATGGTTCTAAGGTACAATGTTAAGGTACTGTGGGCAAAATGTTGTGTATATGGTACTAAGGTACAATGTTAAGGTACGGTGTGGAGAAAATGTTTGCATATATGGTACCATAGTACAATGTTAAGGTACTGTCTAGATAAAATTTTTGTGTGTATGGTACCATAGTACAACGTGAAGGTACTGTGTGAGCAAAATGTTTGTGTATATGGTGCTATGGTAAGGTACTGTGTGGACAAAATATTTGTGTATATGGTACCATAGTACAATGTTAAGGTACTGTATGGACAAAATGTTTGTGTATATAGTACCATAAGTACAATGTTAAGGTACTGTGTGGACAAAATGTTTGTGTATATGGTACCGTAGTACAATGTTAAGGTACTGTATGGACAAAATGTTTGTGTATATGGTACCATGGTATAATGTTAAGGTACTGTGGGCAAAATGTTTGTGTATATGGTACTAAGGTACAATGTTAAGGTACGGTGTGGAGAAAATGTTTGCATATATGGTTCCATAGTACAATGTTAAGGTACTATATGGATAAAATTTTTGTGTGTATGGTACCTTAGTACAATGTGAAGGTACTGTGTGAGCAAAATGTTTGTGTATATGGTGCTATGGTAAGGTAATGTGTGGGCAAAATATTTGTGTATATGGTACCATAGTACAATGTTAAGGTACCGTATGGACAAAATATTTGTGTATATGGTACCATAGTACAATGTTAATTACTGTATGGACAAAATGTTTGTGTATATAGTACCATAAGTACAATGTTAAGGTACTGTGTGGACAAAATGTTTGTGTATATGGTACCATAGTACAATGTTAAGGTACTGTATGAACAAAATGTTTGTATATGGTACCAATGTACAATGTTAAGGTACTTTGTGGACAAAATGTTTGTGTATATGGTACTATGGTACAATGTTAAGGTACTGTATGGATAAAATGTTTGTGTATATGGTACTATGGTACAATGATAAGGTACTGTGTGGGCAAAATGTTTGTGTATATGGTACTATGGTACAATGTTAAGGTACTGTGTGGACAAAATGTTCGTGTATATGGTACCATAATACAATGTTAAGGTACTGTATGGACAAAATGTTTGTGTAATTTGTACCATAGTACAATGTTAAGGTACTGTATGGAGAAAATGTTTGTGTATATGGTACCATAGTACAATGTTAAGGTACTGTGTGGACAAAATTTTTGTGGATATGGTACTATGGTACAATGTTAAGGTACTGTATGGACAAAATGTTTGTATATGGTACCATGGTACAATTTTAAGGTACTGTATGGACAAAATGTTTGTGTATATGGTACTATGGTACAATGTTAAGGTACTGTATGGATAAAATGTTTGTGTATATGGTACTATGGTACAATGATAAGGTACTGTGTGGGCAAAATGTTTGTGTATATGGTACTATGGTACAATGTTAAGGTACTGTGTGGACAAAATGTTCGTGTATATGGTACCATAATACAATGTTAAGGTACTGTATGGACAAAATGTTTGTGTAATTTGTACCATAGTACAATGTTAAGGTACTGTGTGGACAAAATGTTTGTGTATATGGTACTATGGTACAATGTTAAGGTACCGTATGGACAAAATGTTTGTGTATATGGTACCATGGTACAATGTTAAGGTACCGTATGGACAAAATGTATGTGTATATGATACCATAGTACAATGTTAAGATACCGTATGGACAAAATGTTTGTGTATATGGTACCATAGTACAATGTTAAGGTACCATATGGACAAAATGTTTGTGTATATGGTATTATGGTATAATGTTAAGGTACTGTGTGGGCAAAATGTTTGTGTATATGGTACTCTGGTACAATGGTAAGGTACGGTGTGGTGAAAATGTTTGTGTATATGGTACCATAGTACGATGTTAAGGTACTGTATGGATAAAATGTTTGTGTATATTGTACCATCGTACAATGTTAATGTACTGTGTGGGCAAAATGTTTGCGTATATGGTTCTATGGTAAGGTACTGTGTGGACAAAATGTTTGTGTATATGGTACCATAGTACAATGTTAAAGTACTGGTTGGACAAAATACTTGTGTATATGGTACCATAGTACAATGTTAAGGTACCGTATTGACAAAATGTTTGTGTACATGGTACCATGGTAAGGTACTGTGTGGACAAAATGTTGTGTATATGGGTCTATGGTACAATGTTAAGGTACTGTATGGACAAAATGTTTGTGTATATGGTACCATAGTACAATGTTAAGGTACTGTATGGGCGAAACGTTTGTGTATATGGTACCATAGTACAATGTCAAGGTACTGTGTGGACAAAATGTTTGTGTATAATGTACTATGGTACAATGTTAGGTACTGTATGGACAAAATGTTTGTGTATATGGTACCATGGTACAATGTTAAGGTACTGTATGGACAAAATATTTGTGTATATGGTACTATGGTACAATGTTAAGGTACTGTATGGACAAAATGTTTGTGTATATGGTACTATGGTACAATGTTAAGGTACCATATGGACAAAATATTTGTGTATTTGATACCATAATACAATGTTAAGGTACTGTGTGGACAAAATGTTTGTGTATATGGTACCATAGTACAATGTAAGGTACTGTATGGATAAAATGTTGTGTATATGGTACCATAGTACAATGTTAAGGTACCGTATGGACAAAATGTTTGTGTATATGGTACCATAGTACAATGTTAAGGTACCATATGGACAAAATATTTGTGTATATGGTACCATAGTACAATGTTAATTACTGTATGGACAAAATGTTTGTGTATATAGTACCATAAGTACAATGTTAAGGTACTGTGTGGACAAAATGTTTGTGTATATGGTACCATAGTACAATGTTAAGGTACTGTATGAACAAAATGTTTGTATATGGTACCATGTACAATGTTAAGGTACTTTGTGGACAAAATGTTTGTGTATATGGTACTATGGTACAATGTTAAGGTACTGTATGGATAAAATGTTGTGTATATGGTACTATGGTACAATGATAAGGTACTGTGTGGCAAAATGTTTGTGTATATGGTACTATGGTACAATGTTAAGGTACTGTGTGGACAAAATGTTCGTGTATATGGTACCATAATACAATGTTAAGGTACTGTATGGACAAAATGTTTGTGTAATTTGTACCATAGTACAATGTTAAGGTACTGTATGGAGAAAATGTTTGTGTATATGGTACCATAGTACAATGTTAAGGTACTGTGTGGACAAAATTTTTGTGGATATGGTACTATGGTACAATGTTAAGGTACTGTATGGACAAAATGTTTGTATATGGTACCATGGTACAATTTTAAGGTACTGTATGGACAAAATGTTTGTGTATATGGTACTATGGTACAATGTTAAGGTACTGTATGGATAAAATTTTGTGTATATGGTACTATGGTACAATGATAAGGTACTGTGTGGGCAAAATGTTTGTGTATATGGTACTATGGTACAATGTTAAGGTACTGTGTGGACAAAATGTTTGTGTATATGGTACCATAATACAATGTTAAGGTACTGTATGGACAAAATGTTTGTGTAATTTGTACCATAGTACAATGTTAAGGTACTGTGTGGACAAAATGTTTGTGTATATGGTACTATGGTACAATGTTAAGGTACCGTATGGACAAAATGTTTGTGTATATGGTACCATGGTACAATGTTAAGGTACCGTATGGACAAAATGTATGTGTATATGATACCATAGTACAATGTTAAGATACCGTATGGACAAAATGTTTGTGTATTTGTACCATAGTACAATGTTAAGGTACCATATGGACAAAATGTTGTGTATATGGTATTATGGTATAATGTTAAGGTACTGTGTGGGCAAAATGTTTGTGTATATGGTACTCTGGTACAATGGTAAGGTACGGTGTGGTGAAAATGTTTGTGTATATGGTACCATAGTACGATGTTAAGGTACTGTATGGATAAAATGTTTGTGTATATTGTACCATCGTACAATGTTAATGTACTGTGTGGGCAAAATGTTTGCGTATATGGTTCTATGGTAAGGTACTGTGTGGACAAAATGTTTGTGTATATGGTACCATAGTACAATGTTAAAGTACTGGTTGGACAAAATACTTGTGTATATGGTACCATAGTACAATGTTAAGGTACCGTATTGACAAAATGTTTGTGTACATGGTACCATGGTAAGGTACTGTGTGGACAAAATGTTTGTGTATATGGGTCTATGGTACAATGTTAAGGTACTGTATGGACAAAATGTTTGTGTATATGGTACCATAGTACAATGTTAAGGTACTGTATGGGCGAAACGTTTGTGTATATGGTACCATAGTACAATGTCAAGGTACTGTGTGGACAAAATGTTTGTGTATAATGTACTATGGTACAATGTTAAGGTACTGTATGGACAAAATGTTTGTGTATATGGTACCATGGTACAATGTTAAGGTACTGTATGGACAAAATATTTGTGTATATGGTACTATGGTACAATGTTAAGGTACTGTATGGATAAAATGTTTGTGTATATGGTACTATGGTACAATGTTAAGGTACCATATGGACAAAATATTTGTGTATTTGATACCATAATACAATGTTAAGGTACTGTGTGGACAAAATGTTTGTGTATATGGTACCATAGTACAATGTTAAGGTACTGTATGGACAAAATGTTTGTGTATATGGTACCATAGTACAATGTTAAGGTACCGTATGGACAAAATGTTTGTGTATATGGTACCATAGTACAATGTTAAGGTACCATATGGACAAAATGTTTGTGTATATGGTACTATGGTATAATGTTAATGTACTGTGTGGGCAAAATGTTTGTGTATATGGTACTATGGTACAATGTTAAGGTACTGTGTGGACAAAATGTTTGTGTATATGGTACCATAGTACAATGTTAAGGTACTGTATGGACAAAATATTTGTGTATATGGTACCACAGTACAATGTTAAGGTACTGTGTGGGCAAAATGTTTGTGTATATGGTACTATGGTACAATGTTAAGGTACTGTGTGGACAAAATGTTTTTGTATATTGTACCATAGTACAATGTTAAGGTACCGTATGGACAAAATGTTTGTGTATATGGTACCATAGTACAATGTTAAGGTACCATATGGACAAAATGTTTGTGTATATGGTACTATGGTATAATGTTAAGGTACTGTGTGGGCTAAATGTTTGTGTATATGGTATTATGGTATAATGTTAAGGTACTGTATGGACAAAATGTTTGTGCATATGGTACTATGGTATAATGTTAAGGTACTGTGTGGACAAAATGTTTGTGTATATGGTACCATAGTACAATGTTAAGGTACCGTATGGACAAAATGTTTGTGTATATGGTACCATAGTACAATGTTAAGGTACCATATGGACAAAATGTTTGTGTATATGGTACTATGGTATAATGTTAAGGTACTGTGTGGACAAAATTTTTGTGCATATGGTGCCATAGTACAATGTTAAGGTACCGTATGGACAAAATGTTTGTGTATATGGTACCATAGTACAATGTTAAGGTATTGTATGGACAAAATGTTTGTGAATATGGTACTATTGTACAATGTTAATGTACTGCGTTGGCAAAATGTTTGTGTATATGGTACTATGGTAAGGTACTGTGCGGACAAAATGTTTGTGTATATGGTGCCATAGTACAATGTTAAGGTACTGTATGGACAAAATGTTTGTGTATATGGTACCATAGTACAATGTTAAGGTACTGTATGGACAAAATGTTTGTGTATATGGTACCATAGTACAATGTTAAGGTACTGTATGGACAAAATGTTTGTGTATATGGTACCATAGTACAATGTTAAGGTACTGTGTGGACAAAATGTTTGTGTGTATGGTACTATGGTACAATGTTAAGTTACTGTGTGGACAAAATGTTTGTGTATATGGTACTATGGTACAATGTTAAGGTAATGTGTGGACAATATGTTTGTGTATATGGTAAGATGGTACTATGTTAAGGTACTGTGTGGGTGAAATTCTGCTTTATTCGCTCCATGTAACCTGCCTCATAGCTTTTTTTAATTTTTTTGAATTTTCAGTTAAGTTTTGTGAATTTGTGTTCTACACATGGGAATTAATACAATTATGGAAAGAAGGGTGATTTTTAGCACATCTCACAACCACCTCATACCATCCTTGTTTGTTTGTCACTCAATTATTGGTGGTTTTTGAATATCTTTCTGCTCTTGAACACATATAATGGTCTATTGTTGGAATTTAAACCAAAAATTCAGACTCCGTATTTTAAACTGATTTTTTAAAAGAAAATTTCAAAAACATTTTTCCATAGTAGGCATTGGAGTGGCTGTGTGGTAAGTAGCTTACTTATCAACCACATGGTTCTGGGTTCAGTCCCACTGCATGGCACTTTGGGCAAGTGTCTTCTACTATAGCCTCAGGCCGACCAAAGCCTTGTGAGTGGATTTGGTAGACGGAAACTGAAAGAAGCCCGTCCTATATGTATATATATATGTATGTATGTGTGTGTATGTATATGTTAGTGTGTCTGTGTTTGTCCCCCCAACATCACTTGACAACTGATGCTAGTGTGTGTATGTCCCCGTAACTTAGTGGTTCGGCAAAAGAGACCGATAGAATATGTACTAGGCTTACAAAGAATAAATCCTGGGGTCGACTTGCTCAACTGAAGGTGGTGCTCCAGCATGGCCACAGTCAAATGACTGAAACAAGTAAAGAGTAAGAGTATTCCCTTGTGTAAAACATGAATTTGTAAAAAGTTTCTGAAAATTAAAAAAAAAAAGTTTGTGTGTGTGTATGTGTGTATGTGTGTGTGTGTGGTGTCATAGTGAAATGCTAAGATACTGTGTTTGTGTGTATGGCATCACAATGGAATGTTGTTGTGCTCATCATCATCATCGTCGTTTAACATCTGCTTTCCATGCTGGCATGGGTTGTGATGCTATATATGAATATTATTATGTTAAAATGCAATTGTGTTAAGCATAACCAAAATTATTTTGTGATGTTATTTTATTGTTTCCTAGGAGAGCTTTGGAACTCAATGGCACATGCACTGGAGAGCATGGAATTGGTCTTGGTAAACGGAAGTTATTGACTCAAGAACTTGATGAGAACACCATTCAGGTGATGAAGGAAATGAAAAAAGCATTAGATCCCAACAACATCTTGAATCCTTCAAAAGTGTTGTTTCCATCTTAAATAGTTTATGTCTGGAAAAAAACCCAAAGGTTTTTTTATATTTATTCCTGAAGTTACACTTTGTTAACTACCAGTTTGCTGGGACATTATAATTAGGAGATTGTTGAATGTTATTATTTAATATTATATTCTAAGGAATTGTGTTTTAATTAATTATTAATGCACAGTCAACTAGTTATAGCTATGTGTACCCACACACACACACACACACACTTACACCCAATGTTGTCACATACACAATGTATAAAATTATATACACAGTGATTTCTAGCTAGGAAATTTGAATACATATGATTTTAATTAAACAAAATATAGCAATCCGTATCCATTTTTGAAAGATAAGTGCTGATATGAAGTTTTATTAATTTCATATTCTGGATTTTTTTCAGCTTTAAAAACATTGTTATTGTAATAATCGTGAAAAAAAAAATGTTTTTTTACTTCACCAAAAACAAGAAAAAAAAAAGAAATTAATTAATTTAAAATTTAATAAATTATTTTTACAAAAATACAACCATTATTAACTTGGATTTGATTTTGACAAAGATGTATGGTATGTTTTGAGTTCAAATTCTGTTAAAGTCAGTTTATTTTTCATCCTTCTGAGGTTGATAAAATAATTATCAGTTAAGCCCTGGAATGGATTTAAATGACTATTTTCTAAATTCTAATCTGTAGCCTTGTGCCATTTGTTTTCAAATAGTTGTAGATATACCTCAGATTTCTCATAATTTTTTAAAAATATAAATTGATATCTTTTTTTTTTTTTTTCAAAATACTGAAATACTGTTCAGAAACAATGAGCAATAAGTCGTGCATAAAATGTTGGTTTCAAATTTCGACACAAAGCCAGCAATTTCTGGGGTTGGGGTAAGTTGTTTACATCGACCCCAGTCTTCAACTGGTACTTATTTTATCAACCTCCCAAAAAAATGAGAGGCAAAGTCAACCTTGATGGAATTTGAACTCAGAAATGGACAAAATGCTGCTAAGCATTTCACCTGGTCTGCTAATGATTCTCCCAGCTCACTGCCTTAGCCAGGAACAAAATACCCATATTGTGTCATCCATTTAACTCCCTGTTAAACTAACTAAAAACATTGTTCCCTTCAATTAAGTGGAGAATTTCATGTGAAATCATTATTTTTTTTACTTTTCAATTTGTTCAGTGATAAATGTTTTAAATAATGAAATGGAACAAACTGCCGGCATCAGTTGTTAGTTGTCGGAGTACTGCATCCTTCAAAACTTCCATGCTTCCTGAGATTCGCCAACACTACACCTGATTTTCTCCCCTCCATACACACACAAGCATGTATCTGACTCATACACTGTTCACTTCCCAGACATTTGTACATTACTGCATGTACTTTATATGCACTTTCTGACAAGTTGTGGTGCACCTGAGCACTGTATACAATAATTTCATTATTGTTATTAGACTGGACAACTGAAGTAGTCAGCAACTTAGATATCGGAACGAAAAATTATTAACCATCTTACAAACAATAACTCTGAGCACCTTTCAAACTCCACCCGTCTAACACCTGTGGACATATTTACAAAGTCAGAAAACAGCACAGCTCCCATGACTTTCGGAAACATTTTTTCACGCTGAGAGTTGCTGAAGCATGGAACAAACTGCCGGTATCAGTTGTTAGTTGTTGGAGCACTGCATCCTTCAAAACTTCCATGCTTCCTGAGATTCGCCAACACTACACCTGATTTTCTCCCCTCCATACACACACAAGCATGTATCTGACTCATGCACTGTGCGCTTTCCAGACATTTGTACATTACTGCATAGGCTTTATACACACTTTTGACAAGTTGTGGTGCACCTGAGCTCTGTATACAATAATTTCATTATTATTATTATTATTATTATTATTATTATTATTATTATTGCTCTTATTGCTCTTATTGCTGAGTCACTATCAGAACTGGAGGAGAAGTTCCAGGTGTGGAAGGAGGGTTTAGAATCAAGGGGCCTTAGAGTCAACCTAGCTAAAACCAAAGTACTAATAAGTAGAAAGGTAGACAATCCACAAATATCTTCAGGAAGATGGCCCTGCTCGATCTGTAGAAAAGGTGTAGGTAGAAACTCTATAAGATGTACCCAGTGTAAGCTATGGACACATAAGAGGTGCAGCAATGTCAAAGGTAGGCTAACTGGGAAGATAGTTTTTGTATGTGGCAGATGCTCGGGAGCATTAACCTCCGAAAATCTGCAGAAAACAACTTCCGTCACTTTCCAGGGGGAAAAACTAGAAGTAGTTGATAGCTTCCGTTATCTAGGTGACCAAGTCAGTAGTGGGGGTGGGTGCGCTGAAAGTGTAACTGCTAGAATAAGAATAGCCTGGGCAAAGTTTAGGGAGCTCTTACCTCTGCTGGTGACTAAAGGCCTCTTGCTCAGAGTAAAAGGCAGACTGTATGATGCGTGTGTACGAACAGCCATGCTACATGGCAGCGAAACATGGGCCGTGACTGCTGAGGACATGCGTAAGCTCGTGAGGAATGAAGCCAGTATGCTCCGATGGATGTGTAATGTCAGTGTACATACTCGACAGAGCGTTAGCACCTTGAGAGAAATGTTGTACCTAAGAAGCATCAGTTGTGGTGTGCAAGAGAGACGATTGCGCTGGTATGGTCATGTGGCGAGAATGGATGAAGATAGGTGTGTGAGAAAGTGCCAATCCCTAGCAGTTGAGGGAACCCGTGGAAGAGGTAGACCCAGGAAAACCTGGGACGAGGTGGTGAAGCACGACCTTCGAACTTTAGGCCTCACTGAGGAAATGACCAGAGACCGAGACCTTTGGAAATATTCTGTACGTGAGAAGACCAGGCAGGACAAGTGAGCCCAGCCCACTTATGAATGCCTTTCCTCCCTTGGACACAAAGACCGGTTGAGGCAAGCGAAGTCGATATAGAACCTCATCCGACGACAGACACCCATGCCAACCCCCCATGCTTGCGAAGACATGTTGGGGCAAGCGAAATCGAAATCGAAACCGAATTGAACCAGCCAGGATCCCTGGCCTGGTGGTACGTAAAAAGCACTATCCGACTCGTGGCCGTGGCACGTAAAATGCTCCAATGCGACCGTACGACAGGCACCCATGCCAACCCCCTTTGCTTGTGAAGACATGTTGGGGCAAGCGAAATCGAAATCGAATTGAACCAGCCAGGATCCCTGGTCTGGTGGTATGTAAAAAGCACTATCCGACTCGTGGCCGTGGCACGTAAAATTCTCCAATGCGACCGTACGACAGGCACCCATGCCAACCCCCTTTGCTTGTGAGGACATGTTGGGGCAAGCGAAATCGAAATCGAATTGAACCAGCCAGGATCCCTGGTCTGGTGGTACGTAAAAAGCACTATCCGACTCGTGGCCGATGCCAGCACCGCCTCGACTGGCTTCCGTGCCGGTGGCACATAAAATACACCAATCTGAACGTGGCCGTTGCCAGCCCCGCCTGGCACCTGTGCAGGTGGCACGTAAAAAGCACCCACTACACTCACGGAGTGGTTGGCGTTAGGAAGGGCATCCAGCTGTAGAAACATTGCCAGATTAGACTGGAGCCTGGTGCAGCCTTCTGGCTTCCCAGAACCCCGGTCGAACCGTCCAACCCATGCTAGCATGGAGAACGGACGTTAAACGACGATGATGATGATGATTATTATTATTTAAAATGGAGTTTAAAATATTTCACAAAAACCAGGTGGTGGTGGCTGTGGTGGTGGCAGCAGAGGTGGTGGCAGTAGTGATGGTATACTGAATGATGTACACAACAAATTCATACCATTAACCTACTTCAGTTATTTCCCTTAGTTCATTTTTCTTTTAATTAGTTGAAAGATTTTGTTTTTATAAGGTGTGCTTTTCTGCTTAACTCATTAGTGCCCACGGTCCTTCTTTTAGGACCAGAAGGATAACCCATCATATTTCTGCAACACCTGTATATTTTCTGAGGTATCTTTAGTTAGTCATCAAGACTGGAATGTCTTTCAAATATTGTAATAAATTTTTTTTTATATATTTAGTATCAGATGAAGTTGTATAAAAAAGATTTTTGGTAATAAATTAAATAAAACTAATTGGGCACTAATGGACTAACACTATCAAATATAAACATTGATGTTCAAGGACATCATCATCATCATCATCATCATTTAACGTCCGTTTTCCATGCTAGCATGGGTTGGACAGTTCGACAGGGGTCTGGTAAGCCATGGAGGCTGCACCAGGCTCCAGTCTGATCTGGCACTATTTCTACAGCTGGATGCCCTTCCTAACGCCAACCACTCTGTGAGTGTAGTGGGTGTTTTTTACGTGCCACCGGCACAGGAGCCAGAGCAGGCTGGCAAATGGCCATGATCAGTTGGTGCTTTTATGTGTCACCAACATGGACACCAGTCAGGCGGCGCTGGCATCTGCCACAATCGGACGGTGCTTTTTACATGTCACCGGCACGAGTATCTTAACTACAATTTACATTTGATTTTTATTTTGATATTGGTGTTGACGTACTTGACTCAATAGGTCTCCTCAAGAACAGCGGGTCACTCTATGGTCCAAGGTGTAGTATAATTGTTTATCTTACTTTTGGTTCCTTTCCTTGGTAAAAATGAACTCAGAAATGAAGATCGTAAAAGTTAAGTTTTGTTGATAAGTAATTATAAAGTTATTCAAAAGCTGTCAAGGTTCATTTTCATCATTTCATGGTTTCTGTTTTCTATTTTAGATTTTGTTATTTTCTTTCTCATTCACTATAGTTACCAGACACTGCTGAAATGATCCTAGTTTGCATAACTAAAATGGTTATAAACCATTTATCTCTTGAATAGGATGCCATTCTATTGTAGAATTTATCCCTCTGCCAAAGAAAACTGGCCTGCAAGAGCCCAGTGCTGGTGCTATGTAAAAAGATCTCATGTGGGTATCAAGTAAAAGCTCCTGTGCTGATGCCACGTAAAAAGCACCCAGGACACTCTATAAAGTCGTTGGCATTAGGAAGGGCATCAAGCTGTAGAAACCATACCAAAACAAACAATTGGAACCTGGTGTAGCTCTCCTGCTTGCCAGCTCTGGTCAATCCATTCAACCCATGCCAGCATGGAAAATGGACATTAAATAATGATGATGATGATGATGATGGTAGACTTGATCTCAAGACTGCAAGCTAACAGAACATTGTCATAAAATCATCTTGCCTATCTCAGTAAATTATGCCTTTGGTCACCGAATAATCAAACGTCTTTACCAGGGCTATATTACAATGCCAGTGATGGGACATGAATTGTCAACACTTTCAGGTGGCAGAGTATGAGACTCGTGCATGACTGAGTGTCTTCTAAGAGAAGAAAACATAACTGTGGTGGAGTTCCAGTCAGTGGCTAAATACATTTTTTTCTGACTTTCTTCAACTAATGTTTCTCTAGTTCATTTCACTTTTCAGTTTTATAATATTTTGTAAATGTGCAATGAGTTGTATGATTACTTTTTCTCAAATCATTTACCTCGTCTTTAGAAATGAAAACATTTAAAAATATATATCATCACCATCATCATTTAATGCCTGACTTCCGTGTTGGATTGAGTTGTAGACTCAAATTCTGATGAGTCTGAGGATTGTGTCATACTCCAAAGTCTACTTTAGCATGGTTTCTGTGGCTGGATGCCCTTCCTAGTGCCAACCACTTAGCAAAGTTTATTGGGAGCTTTCTTTAATGGCATCAACTCTAGTGATGACTGCCTCATAGCTTACAAGTCTAAACTCCTTAAATAACTCCTTTAACTGAGGGAGAAAAGAAGAGAGAGGAGGTGGTGATCTTAGTCAGATGGGTGAAGGAATGATAAGAGGAGTGGATGAGGGAGTATGACAGCAAACATAGGAAAGAAAAGGGATTAGCAACAGGGTTGAGAAAAAAAAAGGGTAGGAGTATAAAGGTGAGTGAGTGGGTTGTGTAAGGGGACAGCTAGGTCTATCCAACATTGTAAGAGTATGGACTGAAGGTAAGAGGGAAAGGAACCTAGAAGGGAACAATTGACAGGGAGAGAGTGACAGATTACCTGCAGCAAGCCCCATGCAGAAGATTCAATGTTGTATAGCGATGCACTGTTCAAAACATGGTAAATAACTCCTGTAGCTACTACATTGGTTCTAGCACCAATTTTTAAACAAAGGTGTTATGCACATTCAAACTCATTTAAATATAAGGAGAATAGCAATTCCACATCACTAGCCATCCACGTACACTATCTAATTAATAGAAAAATACAGTATAAACTTTCCTGGGCTATAATTGATTTGGGTACCCCATATCAGGGCCAGCACTCCAGTTGTGGACTTTGCTTAAAAGAGTCATTGAAATATATTTATAAATTCAAATTTATGTATGAAGTAAAAACAGCTCTAGTCTCATGAATATTATTAAATACATATACTAGTGTATATGCTTTGTGTATTTTCCAGTGGCTGCAATGGTGTAGCGGAGTAATATAAACTCTCCTGCCATGGGTGTTAAAACACCTTTACCTGTCCATGACTAAGGTGTTTCAACACCAGCAACATGAGAGTTTATATACTCCGCTACACCATTGCAGCAATCAGAAAATACACAAAGCATGTCTGGCAGTCGCCATGATAGATCGTTAGCTACTACACACATTTTTTTCTCTCCTTGTTTTTTTCTGTGTCCCTTTCTGTAGAAGAGCGTAGGCTCAAAATGTAAAAGACTTTTTCTATTCCTGAGCATTATACTAATACATCTGTTTGTTTCATACACCACCTGTCTTCTTCGTCTTTTGTTTTTTTTCGTAAACTCTCCCCATATACATTAGTATATGTATTAAATAATATAAATTTAAATCTTTCTCTTGCTCTTCCCGTTAGCTGGGTAACAATGCATCTCCTCTACAACAACACACCTTTTTCTGTCCTTTCTCTCTCTCTCTACCTCCTACAGCAAGACACCTGTTTCTATCTCTCTGTCTCACTCTAACCTTTCATCATCTGACACAAGACCACCTTCGCCAATGCCCCCTCCCCCTTCCAAAGGATCTTTGTCGTGCAAGTTTCTTGGTGAACCTGTCAGTGCTGGTGCCATGTGAAAAGCATCCAGTCTATACTGTAAAGTGGTTGGAATTTGGAAGGGCATCCACCTGTAAAAACCAAGCCAAAACTGACTTTGCCTGTGCCACTTAAAAAAAATTCAGTCCACTCTGCAGGGCGGTTGGTGTTGGTAAGGGCATCCAACCATAAAAAGCCATGCCAAAACAGACACAGAAGTCTGCTGCAGTCTACTGCCTGGATATCTCCCGTGAAACCATCTAACCCATGCTAGCATGGAAAGCAGATGTTAAACAATCTCTTTTTACTCTCTTTTACTCGTTTCAGTCATTTGACTGCGGCCATGCTGGAGCACCACCTTTAGTCAAGCAAATCGACCCCAGGACTTATTCTTTGTAAGCCTAGTACTTATTCTATCGGTCTCTTTTGCTGAACCGCTAAGTTACAGGGACGTAAACACACCAGCATCGGTTGTCAAGTGATGTTGGGGGGACAAACACAGACACACAAACACATATATACACATATATACGATGGGCTTCTTTCAGTTTCCGTTTACCAAATCCACTCTCAAGGCTTTGGTCGGCTTGAGGCTATAGTAGAAGACACTTGCCCAAGGTGCCATGCAGTGGGACTGAACCCAGAACCATGTGGCTGGTAAGCAAGCTATCTACCACACAGCCACTCCTGCGCCTATGCATATACATGCACACACATAAACATACATACCCATACTCACACAATTATATGCACATACATGAAGACAATTTTTTTTTTATGTATGAAACAAAAAAGAAAAGGATTAAGTAAATAAAGAACTCAATAGCATTATAAAGTTAAATATTTATTTTCTAAACACTGAACTTGAAGTTTTGCCAAACAAAGCTTTTCAGGCTGGTAAATGAATAGAGATTTTTGTTACATATAAAGGCATGTTATGGATGTTGATGAGAAATATAGTCATAATGGGAAAAATAGAATTATCATACAAAATTAAAATAACAATGATGGACCAACAGAAATGGCCAAAGTGAAGTTTTTCTGATTCCATGTAGGGTGAAAATTGAGTTGTTGGTAAATGAAATTATAAAAAAAAGGTCTTTTGTTTTAATAATCTTAGGGAAGACTTAGAAAAGGTATTCAAAGTTAAGGCTGAGACAATTTAGCACAATCTCAAAAAATGATTTTGGTTATAAAGTTGTAAAAATGATTTTGGTTGTAAAGTTGTAAAAATTTAGTAGTATTAAAGTGAAAAGTTGAATTTTTTTTTTTAAAAAAGAAGCTATTTACAAAATTGTACTATTATAAATATTTTAATTGAAATTAATTAATTTTACAACAATTTGGGTATTAGAAATGGATGTCAGTGTTAGGATATAATAAAATTATTTCTAATATGAAAAAGATCATAAATTGACATTAATTAAAAAAGTTTTAATCAAGAACAACTATTAATTTAACAACAAATATTTTTTCATTTGTTAAAAATACATTTGAGTAAATAGTTCTCTCAACTATAGGCACAAAGGTCGGATATTTTGGGGATGAATAGCAAAGTTGACCTCAACAGAATTTGAACTCAGAAACATTAAGCCGGAAGAAATGCCACCAAACATTTTGTCCAGCTTGCTAACAGTTCTGCCAGCTTGCTGCCTAATATATATGTAAATAATGGTTTCAAATTTTGACACAAGGTCACCATGTTTGGGGAAAGGGGTAAGTCAATTACATCGACCCCCAGTACTCAACTGGTACTTATTTTATCAACCCCAAAAGGATGAAAGGCAAAGTCAACCTAGGCTGAATTTGAACTCAGAATGTGAAGACAGATGAAATGCTGCCAAACGTTTTGCCTGGCATGCTAATGATTCTGCCAGCTCCCCACCTGGGATTTGAACATTTAACATACAAGTGAACACTAATAAAATCAATATTTGGTTCCTATTATTGGCATCGATTTTATTATACCATGTGATGCGTATAAACAGGTAACAGGAAAAAGCAAGAATTGCAAAAGACAGAAATAAGACAATTTTTATCCAAGTTTGTGATTATTTGTTCTGTTAGAAGGACTAAAACTAAAAATCTGGTTTAAAAGTAAACTGACCATTGGGAAATAGAAAATAGAATTATTTTTAGTTGATAACCATTATCATCGATTTTATATTCACTTTCCCATGCTTGCATGGGTCAGACAGAATCTGTTGGACCAAATTATTTTAAGGTCAGACCCCTTCTTGTCACCAATCTTCAACTATTTCCAGGTAAAGTAATATCTCTCCATGGCTGGACATTCTTACACAGAAGGTTGGAAACGAAGGACACTGCTTCTTTGATGGTGGCACTTGTTTATGACTATGGTACTATGTCAAGACACACACACACACACACACACACACATGCAGATACAGGGTGTGACAGAAAAACTCCCTATATTCAACATAGCTGTTTGTATGGTGCTAGTGGACTTGGGCTGGCGGTAGTACTGCCCTAAAGTTTATACCATTTCATTTTCAGTTGCCATCAACATTTGGACTGGTGCACTTGCTGTTGAAATATTTATCAGCCTATAAAATGTGTGGAGTTTTTTGCTATGCCCTATACATACATACATACATATATATATATATATATATATATATATATATATATACATACATATATAGTTTCCATGATTTGTCAAATGTGATGTGTATTGCTTATGTATTCACATTAATTTGATTAATCAGGAATTTTCCTGCAGGTTTGAGATTTTGATGATGCAACTCTTTATTTTGAGAATAAAAGTGTAGGGTCAACAAGAGAAGCGAGATTTCACCAATTTGAACGTGAAACAGCAAGAATATTTGGGCCAGATATGGTCAGTTTAAATGCTAAAGGGTGAATAAAATTTTATACAAGTGGGTAATATGTTTTTAAGTACAATTGGAGATAATGTGATATCCTTCACACTGCAAACTTAAAAGTTTGATATGTATTTGCTTAAATCCATAAACGAAAGAAATTGGTGGTGAGACACTTCATTAACTAATTTATTGCATAACAAAGTTTGTGCAAGAGTTTCATAAAGTCAATTGTTGCGAGGCATGCAGAACGTAAGATTAAAACCAGGGTGTTCAGTTATGTCCCTTTAATTTTAAAATTTAACTTGTTATGAAAGTTTGGTGATGACTAAAAGAGTATGATCGAGAATACATGTGGCTGAAATGGGGTTCCCCTGAAGGGTCTCTGGAGTAACATTACCCGACAGGGTGCATAGTTCAGATTTTAGGGAGTCTCTCCCAGTGAACTTCTCCATTTTGAGAGATCACAGCTCTGGTACTAAGGACATTGATTACAGTGACACATGAAAGAATTACACGATGGAGTCTTCAAGCTAAGCCAACCAACCGGCAGGGGACCTAGAGATAGACCAAGAAATAGACCTAGAGATAGACCAAGAACAAGATGGTTGGATAATAGCCATAACTTCAATTGACCATGCTTGGGAATCCAGCCAGAAAGTGTAATGAGGGTTGCATTTGATAAGATTTGATGGAGGAGGTGTCTGAGGAGTCTAACCTTACAGTTCTCTCTGGGACAGAGAAGATGGGTTTGGAAAACAGGAATTAATAAAGTACAAGACTCAAATATGAACAGCACTAACATGTACTGGGACCGAGAAAGTTGACTAAATTCCTGAAGGTGCTGCCACTGTATAGCTGCATAGAACCATTAAATGCAAAATAAAGAATGTTAACTTTGTTGGATGTTGCCTGTGTTTAGCACACCTTAATCCTTTTGTGACCAAATTTCTTTTGAAATAAACGACATTTGTTTGAATAAATCTAGTAAACAAGGAATAATTTAGTAAAATTACTAAAATAACTTTGTCATAATTAAGCTGGTGTTTGGAACAATTTTACACTAAATTTTAATGGAAGATTATAATTTAGATCACTTTAAAACACAAGTCTTTCACCGGGCCCCTGCAAGCCCTACTTCTGCCCTCCTTTATCTGTCGTCCTCTCCACCGACACCACACGCCTCCCTGATCTACAGATCACTGAACCGGCTTTCTCACTCACTCCCCGCTCCCGAACTCACACCATAACTGGTTTCATAATCAGCCAACCAGGGAGGAGGGTGCCGTTCCCTCTGTGGTCGCAGTGCGACCCTAGGACTGGTTCCTGGCATGTTGCTGCTGGCCTCATCATCCTGTGTACTGGTGTTGTTTTCATCTTGCCCACTGCTGCTGGTCCCATCCTCTGAGGCATAGACAATCCTCCGTATATCCAAAACGTGGCGTGGCATACCATCGACCGAGATGTTGTTCTTTGAATTTACAGAGGTTATTGTCCCCTTTCCCCATCGTGATGTACACCGTGCATTTGGGGGTTTTACCCAAACTTCTTCCCCGACCTGCACGAAGGCGTGCTCTTCCACTGCCCCGGGCCGCATTGATGCAGTACACGGATGCCTCCACTCGTACCTGAATATTGCCCTGTGTGGCACCGACTCCTAAGCCTGTCCTGATCTGGGTGACATATTGTGTCAAAATACAGCCTCGATTGGTGAAATGTGACCCCTCTCTGCCATGGCCTTGATGGTACGATGATGCCTTTCCACCACCCCAGTTCCACTTGGCCGGTATGCCTCCCTGAAGAAGTGGTTGACCTTCCACCCATCAAGCATTTCTTTCAGCACATCCGAGCGAAATGCAGTGCCATTATCCAGAAGCAGTTCATCCATGGGGCCTCGTTCCAGGAATATCTCATTCAATACTTTCACAATTTCCTCTGCGGTCCCCGTCTTCATCTCCCTCCATATGGCCAATCGCCCCGGTCCGCAGTCAACCATTGAGAGGTATGTCCCCTGCCGGTAGTATGTTATGTCCACCGCCAGTCGTTTCCAGTCGTGGTCCACTGGAATACTTCCCGCTTCATGTACGCCCAAAGCAGGGTTGATGGACTGGCACCTGTCACAACTGCTAACCACTCTCTGCACGCTCTGTCTTGTTACATTGGAGTCAATTTTTCTGGCTAGGAACAATGTCCTGTCCACACCCATGTGATGCATGGTATGCAGTCTCCACAACTCCGAGTTGCTCAGACGGCATACTGCAGCTACAGCCTGCTTCGCATCCTCTGGCACCTGCAACCAGGCTCGCTTTACCCTGGTCAAGACGTCTGCCCTGTTCTTCTCGGAAGGCACAAAGATCACGCTCAGCTTCAGATTGAACTCAGTGGTTAGTTCACGCAGTATCCCCAATCGACGCTTTACCAGCATCTCTGCAGCCCCTTTGGTCTGCCCCCTCCGCTCATTGGTGATGACTGCTTTCACCAAACCAAGTACAGTGGCCGAATCAGTCCTGATTTCTATGGTGTGCAACCCCCACTTCAAGGCTAGGTTCATCCCCTTCAATACGGCATCCAACTCCGCCACATTGATAAGATTGCAGTCATCCGTCTTCCTGAGCCAGGCTGCATCTTCCACCATGACACCTCCCACTTCTAAGACAACCCCTATTGCGATGCTACTGGTGTCACACCATACAATCCCGCTCTTTGATTTGGGAACATACCAACTGCCCCTCACTGGGTCCTCTGCTCCTGCTCTGACCAAGACTTCCTGTATCATGTCGATCGTCTTCTCTCCCACTCTTATCGTTCCACTTCACTCCTTCGGCTCGTCTCTTGATGAAGCTACATGCTGTCCGGAGCCAACCTGCAATCGGGTAATGTCCCACCAGCTTCCCACACACAGAGAACAGTTCCCGTCTACTCATGATGGCGCCCAGTTCAGGGACCTCATTCCCTCGCCGGAACACCAACGTGCCGGCCTTGTCTCTCCATAGCTTGAGGCCCAGTGCAGCACCTCTCTCCATTGCCTCTGGTGGCTTGGCGATCAGTCCAAAACTCTTCAGGTGGCCTATGACCTCCGTTGCTGGCATTACGGTTTCATCCACCAGAATGTCATCGATGTATGAATTGGTGGCCCTTTTTACTCTGTCCACCTTTCCCAGGATGGCCTTGAGGATTGTTGCCATAATCTTTGGCGCTGAATTCAGCCTGAACCCCAACCTGGTCAGACAGTACGTCCGGCCCTTATACCTGACAAGCTGGTACTTCCACAATTTCTCAGCCACATGCACCTGTAGGTATGCCGACTTCAAATCAACAATCGTGGAGGCCCCTGTCATCTGCCTCCACTCTCGCAAGGTGTCTCCACAGACATCTGTGGCCTCGCCGCCTGTATGACATGATACATGGTCATTCAGCTTTCGGAAGTCAAGCACTGGCCTGACCTTATGCTTTGTGGGCTGTATCACTCTCCTTCATAACCCGCCAGTTTAGCCAATCTCCTAAGTTCATTGGCAAACACGTCCACCTGTTCCCCAGTCCATCTTGTTCTACCCAGGCGAGCGTATGCCTCAAACATTCCCTCCTCAAAGGCCTCCATCAACCGGATTTCCACTTTCTCTGCACTGAGTTGGTCGGTCTCCTCCATCTCTAGATACAGCGCCAATGCCGGACCATCCAAGTACAGTGGCATGAAGCTCGCCAGGTCACTTATACCATGGAGCTTCACCACCAACTTCACTTTCTTCAACCAAGCGACTACATCCGTGTTGCTGCAAAACGGTTTGATCATTTCGTGCGAAATATGGGCACTCATCGTTCGTTTTTTTTTTTCTTTATGTGCCGAAATAGCTTGTCATGTGATGGATGAAGAGGACAACAGAAGGAGAAGGAGAAGAAATACTAACAGGTCTTACCTCGGTGAAGATCAGGTCTCTTACAAAACTCGACACGTCCAGTCGCTTCCTCGTCTCTGTTCAAACTGCTGGCTTCCTCAATCGCCATACGTGCGTTCCGCTTCCCCGCGCACATGCGCCCTCCAGTCTTCCACTGGGCCCCTGCAAGCCCTACTTCCCTGTCGTCCTCTCCACCAACACCACATTTTAAAACAAATCCATGTTGTGGAGAAACTCCGATCACGTTACATACAAATGAATAAATCATTTTGCAATTTTCTATGTTCTGTAATATCAATTTATGTCAAAATGTATTTATACAAGAATCTCCTCATTCGACCCGTCTCTCTCTCTCTCTATATATATATATATATCGTATATTTTGTGTGTATAATTAGATGTATGATGACTGCTACTGTTGTGTATGGAGCTCCATGTAGATTATCATCATTCAGTTTGCTTCCAGTAAAGTGGTTTGGTTTCATTGTGATTAAACATCCAGTGTAGAAGTTCTAAACTACCACAGTGGTGAAACGTATAAAGGGAACAGATGATTTCAACTTGTGTTTTTCCATAATTTCTCATATCACACACACACACACACACACACACACACACACATTAAAAGTGTGACTTTACATATCATAACTCTGAATTTAATGTCTTCAATCTTCATAATTTGTGTAAAGAATAGGAAACTTCTAAGAAGAATTTTCAGGGAACAAAATCTATTGATTGGCTGTGTGGTAAGTAGCTTGCTAACCAACCACATGGTTCTGGGTTCAGTCCCACTGCGTGGCATCTTGGGCAAGTGTCTTCTGCTATAGCCCCGGGCCGACCAATCCCTTGTGAGTGGATTTGGTAGACGGAAACTGAAAGAAGCCTGTCGTATATATATATATATTATATATATATATTTATGTGTGTGTTTGTGTGTCTGTGTTTGTCCCCCTAGCATTGCTTGACAACCGATGCTGGTGTGTTTACGTCCCCGTCACTTAGCGGTTCGGCAAAAGAGACTGATAGACTAAGTACTAGGCTTACAAAGAATAAGTCCTGGGGTCGATTTG
>NC_043006.1:172500-195000 GCF_006345805.1 Octopus sinensis | reverse complement strand
GTTTCCACGGAGACTATCACTCAGGCGTAGATGCACACTGCATCGACAACAGATTGCATTCCCAGAATATAGAATGATACCTTTTAGTGAGCACATTGAGAAATGCGCAAAGCAACTACTGCCACAATTTTTAATCTTCCCATTTTACCAATGATCATCACACAAATGACTGAACAGGAACATTCTTCATTGAAAAGTACAAACCCAGACTCAACCATCCGAACATACTCACACAGAGAAATTAACAGGAAAAGGGAAAAAAATTTTTAAGCGATTATCTCCCTACACCGGAAGAATCACTCACTACCTCCCCTTATTTAGAAATCTCCTGGAAATAAAAACACGATAACTCCATGCAATATAAACATAATGTCACAAGAAATTTGAAAAGCTACACGCGAAACCGGTAATTTCTTTAAAAAATTTTAAATTATGTCATTTTAAGGAAAGGAAAAAAAATTTTTTTTCCAATATTCTCCAGACATTTTGACACAAATATATATATTTTTTAACATTTAAGCCTTCTGTCGTTTTTTCACACTTTACCATTTTCTTATATATATATATATATATTATATATATATATATATATTATATATATAAACAGATGTGTGTATTTTCTCTTGTTAATAATTAACATGGAAAAAATAGATACCATTTACCAGGGTAGGCAAAAGCCACACAAGTAAAATGGTTGTAACTCCTTGTTTTTAAAGGTAGAAACTTCGGGTTTACGTGAAATTTTTTGTATAATATATAAAAATAAATAAATGGAGTTTAACACAGATGTTATTCAAATTCTTTTACTTCCGACACATGTTTCGAAGATATCACTGGTATTATTCCAGAGGAATAAAATGGTGTAAAACAATGTAATCTTCTTTTCAGGGAAGTGAAGAAATAAAACTCATCAATAAGACAGTTTAATAGAATATGATGCATATGTATAGTGATTAACTGAACGCTATAAATATTGTTTCAAAAAAACGTTATAGGATATAACATCAGAGGTAGCCTATAGAAAGAGGAGGGATAAAGTAAAGAAAAACTAAATAAATGAGAAGTATATGACTATATGTATATTAAATAAAACCGTATAGACTAGGAAAAATATGTATTTAGTGAATGTGAAATGCAAAAAGAAAATTATTGTTTAAGTTATATATAATGATTGATATCACTTATATGAACTAAAGGTGTGTTTCTGCCAATGTTTACATCGGTATGCATGCTCTATAACCGTGTTTACAAGGGGATTTTTAGAAAAAACAGAATTCCTTGCCTTTGTCATTAGGTATCGAGATTGAGAGAATCAACCATTCTAAATTAAATTGTTTATTGTGGTCTTTTAGATCCCAAATTGATTTACCAAGCCCTGTACTGTTACGTTTATTCCTATCCCTAAATGTAGAGTAATGATTAGAAATTATTTTAGATAACTGGGAAGATATGCTTCCTATATAAAAATATTCTTGATTAAGAGTATTAATTTTACACTGGTATATAGAATTTTTAATTTTAGAGTTACTTGCACATAAACTTGATTCTGTTGTAATTGACTTCAGATACAATAACCTTGTTATTAATATTTCTAGAGGGATGGATGGCATTAGCTAAATTAATGTTAGTATTAGTAAATGTATTAATATTTAAAATGTTGATATGTGAAGAGATAATTTGTAAGAGATTTTTTGTGTTGGAAAAACCAATCTTAACCGTATGTGAGTTGATACCTAGAATTCTTTGGAAAATTTCTAATAATAGCTTTGAAAAACTGCAATGAAAGATTAGATTTAATTTGCCTCCTGTATGGAATAATTATCCAAATGGCTTTTCTATTAGTTATCTTATTTTTAGTGTAATTATTTTTGAAAGACATAAATTTACCTTTAGAATGCAAATAGGGGATTAAATAAGGGTTATCTCCCTTCCTCCATTTTGTTTTGGTGTATTAATTAAAATTGATATTGTTAATTTCTTTACAACTAGATTTCATATCTACATTTGTAAAGTTAGAATAAGATTGAATGGAATCAATGTAGCTAACTTTCTCTGTATAACTTGCTTTAAGTAAGACAGAGTTATAAAATTCGGCCTTATCATTGAAACTTAGACAATCTAAATGAAATATTCTTAACTAAGTTCCTAGTAATTGCCCTAGAATGATTACTGAATTTGCTAATGTACTTAAGATTAGTCGATGGTGGTAGTCTTAATCCATTGCTTTTGGGTACCTTTAACAGAGTTCTTTCTGATGCAAGCATTTGAGTCAAGTCTCTGACTTAAAGATAACTTCTTCTCTTTCCCACATCTAGGAATTGCCAGACAGCCCTTCTTTCATTATTGATTAAGAAATAATAAAGGAATCACAAAAAGGACTGACCTCCAATGATGTTATCACTTTGCGACCCCAATCAGCTTTTCCAACACTGCCAAAAACCATTGATGTAAATCCTCCACAGCTCAGTTGATATTCACTGTGGTATTCTTTACCATCAAGCTCAAATTTAGCTTCCACATTCTGTCTTGAATATCGAATCTGCAAATAGAATTTCATGGTGTAATTAATGTGAAAAAAATATAAAGACATATTTTGGGACAGTGTAGCTAAAAGATATATATATATATATATAGCCATAGATGTAGATGCATGTAAATTGATGCACTGAATGGGTGACGAGATACACACACATAATGTAGATATGAGAACATTGGAATAGGTTTTATTTATCTCAGCAATATTTGGGGTTATGTTGACCCGATCAGTTCCATAGCCAATTCTGGAAACTAATCAAAATAGCCATATCCACAATTCAACTGATATAGATACTCACAACGACCACACCACTTTGTCAAGGGGTCTTGTTTTGCAAGGTTACATGGTGACCCCACTAGTGCTGGTGCCACAAAAATAACACTGACTACATTCTGTAAAGTGGTTGGCATTAGGAAGAGTATCTAGACATAGAAAACCTTGTTAAAACAGAGACAGTGAATGCAGGCCTCTGCCCATCAGATCCTGCTGAACTGTCTAACATATGCCAGCATGGAATATAGAATTAAATAATGATGGTAATGATGATGATGATGATTATGACGATGGTGAGTCAGTCCAGAGCAATGACAGAAGTCAGACAAACAAAAACCAGCTCTATTGTAAAGTTCATCTACCCAGGTACAGAGTTAGATCTAAAGGCTGGCTGACTCAGGCTTCAAATTATCCATGGATGAGATTAATAAGATTATGTATTGGAGTGACTAAAAAAGATAGGAGAAATTTTTAAATGAGGCAGATGCCACAGAGATTGTATACTACATACTGTCATTGGATCTCTGTTAGAATAATCTCACTATGAAAGCTCCTCCTCCTCTTGAACCTGAAGGGATGAGAAAGCAAAGTTGACCTTGGTGAGATTTGAACTTGGAACATTAAGAACCAGAAGAAATACCCCTAAGCATGCATATATATATATATATATATATATATTTAGTGAGATTATTCTAACAGAGATTTGTTTCCTTTTTTGAAAACTGGGACAACAGTCTGGGATAGAAGGTCTTCTGGTATATATCCAGCATCCAGTGAGTTCCGCCACAGATTGGCTAGAGGGGGTGCAAGTTGGTTTTGACACATCTTCAGGACACAAGCAGGGAACCTATCGGGACCTACTGCTGAATTATGCTTCATTTCCTTTATTGCTGCTAAGACATCAGGAGCGCCAAAGGTTATGTCCGATAAAGTGTATTGGGGAGTAACATCACTGATACAGCCCAGATCAGTCATATCAGGATTGCTGAAAACAGAGCAATATTGTTTCTGCAATATCTCTCCCATGGTTTTGGCATTGTCTTGAAGAGTACCATTTTCATCAATCAGAGGGCCAACAGTAGAACCAGTGACTCTGTGTTTTTTTGCAAATGAAAAGAACACTTTGGGATTGAGTTCGATCTTCTCAATGGCCCAGGCCTCTCAGCTCTTCGCTGACTATTGATGATAGACATCATGTTGTTTTGGAGTTTATGTTTTTTAATCTCTAGCGACGAGATGGCAGTCAGGTTGGTGTGTTGCTGCTTGACAGTATTTCAGCTTGTTGATTTTTTGTTAATTCTTTCATTTTCCTGATGAGAGATTTTCTATTTCTAGGATTCGACACTTAGATTTGTTTTGCAGATCTTAATGGGGTGTGTTTTGCACATATGTTCGTAATGGTGTCTACAAATGACTGCCAGGACTTTTTGATGTTAGTGGGTGTGTATGTGTGCGTGAAGGACCAATCGACTTGTGCAAGATCATTATTGATCGCTTCCCAGTTTGATATATGATGATGATATATATCTTCTACACTGGTATAAATATATATATATATATTTCTAATATGTTAAGTGACCACATAGAGGTCACTCATTGGCTCACTGTTGTTCCTGTTTAGCTAAGGTGTATCCAAATCAAGCTTCCCAGTTTGATGATGATGATGATATATATATATATATATATATATATATATAGGCACAGGAGTGGCTGTGTGGTAAGTAGCTTGCTAACCAATCACATGGTTCCAGGTTCAGTCACACTGCATGGCATCTTGGGCAAGTGTCTTCTGCTATAGACCCGGGCCGACCAATGCCTTGTGAGTGGATTTGGTAGATGGAAACTGAAAGAAGCCTGTCGTAACCAGGTGGTGCTATTAAGTTAGACATGGCCTGGGCCAATAATGGCCGAAACCTATCAAAGTATCAAAGTATCAAAGTATATATGTATATATATATATATATATATGTGTGTGTGTGTCTGTGTGTGTCTGTGTTTGTCCCCCTAGCATTGCTTGACAACCGATGCTGGTATGCTTACGTCCCCGTCACTTAGTGGTTCGGCAAAACAGACCAATAGAATAAGTACTGGGCTTACAAAGAATAAGTCCTGGGGTCGATTTGCTCGACTAAAGGTGGTGCTCCAGCATGGCCGCAGTCAAATGACTGAAACAAGTAAAAGAGTAAAAGAGTATATATATATACATATGCATACATATGGAAGCACTCCGTCGGTTACGACGATGAGGGTTCCGGTTGATCCGACCAACGGAACAGGCTGCTCGTGAAATTAACGTGTAAGTGGCTGAGCACTCCACAACACGTGTACCCTGACCGTAGTTCTCGGGGATATTCAGCGTGACACAGGAGTGACAAGGCCGGCCCCTTGAAATACAGGTACAACAGAAAAAGGAAGTAAGAGTGAGAGAAAGTTGTGGTGAAAGAGTACAGCAGGGATCACCACCATCCCCTGCCGGAGCCTCGTGGAGCTTTAGGTGTTTTCGCTCAATAAACACTCACAACTGCCCTAACCACTGGGCCACTGCGCCTCCCATGCATACATATATACATATACATACACACATGCATATATATATATTTCTTTACTACCCACAAGGGTCTAAACATAGAGGGGACAAACAAGGACAGACAAAGGGATTAAGTTGATTACATCACAGTGCATAACTGGTACTTAATTTATTGACCCCGAAAGAATGAAAGGCAAAGTCGACCTCGGTGGAATTTGAACATGCATATATGTTATATATATGTAGATATATATATATATATATATATATAATAATATATATATATATATATATATCGATATATTATATATAATATATATATATCTATATATATGTATATGCATGTGTGTAATATATATATATTATACATATATTACATATATATATTTAATATATTATATATATAATATATATATAATATATATATATATATATATATATATATATATATATGTATATATATATATATATATATATATACACACACACATACACATGCATATTATATACATAAACATACACATATCTCATTTTGTCTGATATGCTAATGATTCTGCCAGCTCACCAACTTTACATATTTCCATCTATCAATCTTCTCTACCTCCTAATCCTGGCAGGGTTGCGGGGATGGAGTCCTCAGGTACCCTGACATAGGGAACTATCAGAAGTAGCAATTTTTACACTTTTTCCTTCACATATTTATGGACAGAATAACTGTGAAGTTAATTTTTTCAAAATATAAAAAAAAAAAAAGCGAAGTTCAGAATACCACTTACTTTGTGCCATTTTTCATCGTTAACATGTATCTTGGGAATGGTCAGTGTTGCATGGCTTTGGCTACATCGAATCGTATAGACGAGGTAACCACGGAGTATTTGAATTGCCATGATTTCTGATTTGTCGTTTCGCCGATTCATATAAAGCAACAGTGCATCCTTAGATGAAGTACGGAACTCAAATTCAATTGTGCCCCTGAATTAAAATAAAAATAAAATAAAAGTTGAATAATTGTCTACATCAGGAGTTCTCAACAATTCTTTTGACTGTGTGGTACATTGCAGGGGAAATGAAAAAAATTACTAGGTATACACAATATGAATATAATAAATATACAGTATTGATTTATAAACGCCATCTGTGAATTATAATTAACATAATTACGCTATTAGTAATCATGGTGTCATGGTTGTTTGACAGAGAATTTCTTCATAGAAATGTGTTAAAAACACAATATATATATATGTCAGTGTGCACACATGACAGAGTGTAAGTGCCCTGAGAGAAATGCTGGATATAAGAAGCATTGGATGTGGTGTGAGAGAGAGGACGTTTGCATTGGTATATGTCATGTAATACGGATGGATGAGGAGAGTGTGTGAAGAAGGTACTCCAAAACAGTTGAAGGAATCCGGGGTAGAGGTAGACCCAGGATGACATGGGATGAGGTGGTCAAGCATGACCTTCGAACGTTGGGTCTCACAGAGGCAATGACAAAAGACCAAGACCTCTGGAGATATGCTGTGACTGTGAAGACCCGACAAATGAAGGGAGTTCATGGCTGTTTCCTGCACCAGCTTCACATAGAAGCCCCAGCCCATCCAAAGTACCTTGGATCGCAGGACAGCCTGCTGTGCTTACCTTGGATCATAGGGCGACCTGCTGTGCTTGAGGAGACCTATTGAGTCAAGTACATCAACATCAAAAAATCAAATAGAAATTGTGATACCTGTGCCAGTGGCACGTAAAAAGCACCATCTGAATGTGGCCGATGCCAGCGCCACCTTGACTAGCCTCCGTGCCAGTGGCACATGAAAAGTGCCAACTGGTCATGGCTGTTGCCAGCCTCCCCTGGCACCTGTGCCGATGGCACGTAAAAAGCACCCACTACACTCACGGTGTGGTTGGCATTAGGAAGGGCTTCAAGCTGTAGAAACATTGCCAGATCAGACTGGAGCCTGGTGCAGCTTCCTGGCTCCCAGACCCGGGTCGAACCATCCAATCTATGCTAGCATGGAAAATGGACGTTAAACGACGACGACGACGATGATGATGATGATGAGGCTATAATGGAAGACACTTGCCCAAGGTGCCATGCAGTGGGATTGAACCCAGAATCATGTGGTTGGTAAGCAAGCTACTTACCACACAGCTACTCCTACGCCTCATAACTTTTTAGGAATCCTTACGATTATGAAAAAAAATGTTATTTTCATTTTTCGAATTGGTAAAAGAAATTTTGTTTTTTTAATTTTACAAATCTTTTTCTTTAAAACCAGAGTTTAAAATAGGGACAGTTAAAATATTTTGCTAAAATCCCATTAATAGACCCTTAAATGTGTTTATAGGGAGAAAGATTTTGAAAAATGTCAACATAACTAGGCACAGGAGTGGCTGTGTGGTAAGTAGCTTGCTTACCAACCACATGGTTCCGGGTTCAGTCCCACTGCGTGGCATCTTGGGCAAGTGTCTTCTGCTATAGCCCCGGGCCGACCAATGCCTTGTGAGTGGATTTGGTAGACGGAAACTGAAAGAAGCCCGTCGTATATATGTATATATGTATGTGTTTGTCCCCCTAGCATTGCTTGACAACCGATGCTGGTGTGTTTACGTCCCCGTCACTTAGCGGTTCGGCAAAAAGAGACCGATAGAATAAGTACTAGGCTTACAAAGAATAAGTCATGGGGTCGATTTGCTCGACTAAAGGTGGTGCTCCAGCATGGCCGCAGTCAAATGACTGAAACAAGTAAAGAGATTATATCAGAGTGACAAAGAAAGGAGAGCATCAGGTGGTCAAGAGATATGCTAAAAATAACAGCTAAATTTCTCTTAAATCATGCACAAAACATTTTTTTGTTTATTTTTTGAAGAATTGTATGAATTCCCACATATTCGCAAAATTTTTCTGAAAATTCTCAAAAAATGAAAATGCTGGTTATATTTTGTCAAATGGTGATAGCTCTAAAAAGACAAAAATAAAATAAAAACTTTATAGTATTTTCTTTTCTCAATTTTAACTGATCTAAAAGGTATTCAAGATGACATATTTAATTAGAAAGCATTTCAGATAAATCAAAATGGAACACGTGAGTACTTACTGTTCATAAAATTCATTTTTAAAATCAATTTCAAACAAACTGCCAGCTACAGGTTCTATTTTGACACCACTCCAACCAAAAGCATCAATGTTTGACTATAAAAAGAGAAAACATTAGAAATATTTTAATAAAAACTATCTTTTATATGAAATCACTGAGACTGACTAATGAGTAAAGGATGTGATAATAACAACAACAACAACAACAACAACAACAACAACAATAATAATAATAATAATAATAATAATAATAATAATAATAATAAGAAGAAGAAGAAGAAGAAGAAGAAGAAGAAGAAGAAGAAGAAGAAAAGGTCACAGAAAACGAGAAAGCAACCATACTCTGGGATATGCCGATACACACAGATAGAGAAATTAAGGCAAACAGACCAGATATAGTTGTCAGAGACCATGAAGAAAAAAAATGCTTTCTAATTGATGTATCAGTACCGGCAGATGACAACGTGTCTCTAAAAGAAATGGAGAAACTCTCAAAATACAAAGACCTGGAAATAGAGGTAACCAGAATGTGGAATCTGAAAACAGAAACAATTCCTATCATAGTAGATGCATTAGGCATGATAAAAAAATATTCAGACAAATACATAACAAAAACACCGGGACTTACAAACACATATAACATACAGAAAATTGCACTACTAGGCACTGCACACATCCTACGCAGAACACTTTCCATACAATAACCATCAGAGCATCACAACAAATTACAGCACATACCCAAGGTGCACAGAGCTGCGCTCGGTAGTGAAGTGAAAGCACGATATATAAAATATAATACTTAATAATAATAATAATAATATAATAATAATAATAATAATAATAAGAAGAAGAAGAAGAAGAAGAAGAAGAAGAAGAAAAGGTCACAGAAAACGAGAAAGCAACCATACTCTGGGATATGCCGATACACACAGATAGAGAAATTAAGGCAAACAGACCAGATATAGTTGTCAGAGACCATGAAGAAAAAAAATGCTTTCTAATTGATGTATCAGTACCGGCAGATGACAACGTGTCTCTAAAAGAAATGGAGAAACTCTCAAAATACAAAGACCTGGAAATAGAGGTAACCAGAATGTGGAATCTGAAAACAGAAACAATTCCTATCATAGTAGATGCATTAGGCATGATAAAAAAATATTCAGACAAATACATAACAAAAACACCGGGACTTACAAACACATATAACATACAGAAAATTGCACTACTAGGCACTGCACACATCCTACGCAGAACACTTTCCATACAATAACCATCAGAGCATCACAACAAATTACAGCACATACCCAAGGTGCACAGAGCTGCGCTCGGTAGTGAAGTGAAAGCACGATATATAAAATATAATACTTAATAATAATAATAATAATAATAATAATAATTATGATAATAATAATAATAATTATAATAATTATAATCCTTTCTACTACTATAGGCACAAGGCCTGAAATTTTTTGGGAAGAGACCAATTGATTACATCAACCCCAGTGTTTCACTGGTACTTAATTTATCGACCCTGAAAAATATGAAAGGCAAATTTGACTTCCATGGAATTTGAACTCGGAATGTAAAGACAGATGAAATACTGCTAAGCATTTTGCCCAGCATGCTTACGCTTCTGGCAAATGATCATAATAATGATTTCAAATTTTGGCACAAGGCCAGCAATTTGAGGGAGGGGCTAAGTTGATTACATTGACCCCAGTGTTTAACTGGTACATATTTCATCAACCTCTGAAAGGTGAAAGGCAAAGTCGACCCTGCAACATTGAACCTCAAATAATGATAATAATAATGTTTGTCCATCATTGTCAACGTTGACCAGGACATGACATGGGAGAAGAAGATGGGTCACAGTGCATCTGGCTGTGACCAATAAGACCAATGCCTGCTTGAAAGGTTCTGCTGCAGGTTGGGCATGAGTGGCCTGCTGAGAACAAAGGCAAGGAATTGGTCCTGGCCCTGCATAGCTCATCTTTTCTTATCCTATCCTCTTTGCAGGAGGTGCACCTCTGTCAGTGCAGCTACACCAGGCTGGGTAGTCCTGTGCCTATACTTCCCAGGTGTTGGTATACACTAAGAGACAATGCAGGCAGACTATTTGCATTGGACAAAACACATCACTAAAATTGCCAAGAAGGCTGAGGGTGTCTTGGCATCACTGACCAAGTCCTTTGTGAGCCGCTCTCCAGCTATCTATCTGCGGCTTTATATAGCTATGGTATGACCTCACCTGGAATTTGCATCTCCAGTCTGGAACCCCTATCTTGCCCAGGATATTAATCGTCTGGAAGCCGTTCAGCGACATGCAGCCAAGAGAATACCCACCATCAGGCATTTGCCATATTCTGGACGCCTTACTTCCCTGGGCATGGATACATTGAAGCTTCGACGTCTGGCAGCTGACTTGGCAGACACCCATAAAATTATTAACCATCTTACAAACAAAAACTCTGAGCACCTTTTCAAACTCCACCTGTCTAACACCAGTGGACATGTTTACAAAGTCAGAAAACAGCACAGCTCCCATGACTTTCGGAAACATTTTTTCACGCTAAGTGTTGCTGAAGCATGGAAAAAACTGCCGGCATCAGTTGTTAGTTGTCGGAGCACTGCATCCTTCAAAACTTCCATGCTTCCTGAGATTTGCCAACACTACACCTGGTTTTCTCCCCTCCATACACACAAGCAAGCAGGTATCTGACTCATACACTGTTCACTTCCCAGACATTTGTACATTACCGCACATGCTTTATATGCACTTTTGACAAGTTGTGGTGCATCTGAGCACTGTATGCAATTATTTCATTATTATTATTATCTGGAAATCACATTTAGTTCTGAAACATGTTGAACAAGAAATGGACATTTTTTCCTTTCTTTCAATGCAGGGATCTCACACTTCAAATTGTAAAGTTTTAATAATCCTCTTCCAATTTGGGTGCATCGAAGCACTACTAATGATAAATCCTTTACTTATGAGATTAACAACAAGGGTGCCGCTACATAATGGCTCAACCTGCCAGAAATAGCCAAAGTTTCTCCTATATTCTACCATCCAAAACGAGGCTGGACATTTTAAGAATTGTAGTTCTAGAAAAACTATATTTGGAAATAAAACTGAATGCCTATGGCTTGAAAATCTCATTAGGCATTGATCAGCTTGATTTGGATACACCTTAGCTAAACAGAAACAACAGTGAGCCAATGAGCGACCTCTATGTGGTCACTTAACATATTAGAAATATATATATATATATTTATACCAGTGTGGAAGATATCATCCACTTCATCAGCAGTTGTCCCAAAATGTCTATGAAATGCCTTTTAATAAGTCCCATATCTAACGAAAATAATAGAATACAAATCATATGTGTTTTTAAAAGGTTATGTTGTAAATAACCACAGTGAACCAGCATTCGATACATTTAAATCTAGATATACACAACATATGCATTCCGTTTTATTACAGATACAGATGCATAAAATGAACATGTCACTATCTGGGTTGTTTAAATTTGATGCAGAATAACATTGATGCAGCCATAATCTGGTCTTCGATAGAAGCTGTTCTCACCATCTCCAAAATGTTCTCACCATCTCCAAAATGTTCCCAACATCTCCAAAATGTGGCTCTTATGAATTACAAAGCACAACATCATAACATTATCGTTTTATTTTCTCAGCAAAATGTCAGAAATAGGATTTAAGTGAAGACATGAGGGCCAATTCTTGTTAGGAGTAACAGAATGAAAAAAAACCTCAGCACCCAAGGAAACTAGAGAGGGCTTGCCCAAAATGTCAGAACTCACAGTTTCTCATGGCACATAATATTTGTGCTTCCATAAGGTGGCAAGTTGGCAGAATCGTTAGCACACCAAACAAAATACTTAGCAGCATTTCAACTGTCTATATGTTCTGAGTTCAATTTCCGCTGAGGTTGACTTTGCCTTTCATCCCTTCAGTGTAAATAAAATAAGTACCAGTTGAGCACTGGGGGTGTATAATTGCTGAAATGGCTGGCCTTGTGCCAAAATTTGAAACCAATATTTCTGATTAGATGTCTAAATATCTGAAATGACATTTTGATAACAAAATTATAATTTTTCCAGCTATTAATCCCATTCTTATGAATGAAAAATGCTAAAGCTTTTTGTTTAGAAGTTTAAGGTTCATAAATTGAAATCAAATCTGGTAAAATGAATAAGACACCTGAAGCCAATCAGGGATCAAACTACATACAACATAGTATATATTCTCTTCTTTCAGTCAATTGACTGTGGCCATACTGGAGCACTGCCTTTAGTCAAACAAATCACCCCACCCCCACCCCCAGGACTTATTCTTTGTAAGCTTAGTACTTATTCTATCAGTCTCTTCTGCTGAACCGCTAAGTTACAGGAATGTAAGCATATCAACATCAGTTCTTAAACAATGATAGAAGCATAGAAGAAGCTTGCCCAAGGTGCCATGCAGTGGGACTGAACCTGGAACCACATTGTTGGTAAGCAAGCTTCTTACCACACAGCCACTCCTGCCCCTATGCATAAATATTGAAAAGAAAAGTTTCCTCTCTTAATACGAGGCTAGTAGACTAAAGAAATTATAATATTGATTTATCTTATTTTAACGAATTTAATAGTAGCAATGAATTGTTAGCTACCTCAAACTGCATGATTGTTACAAGTGATCTAATTACTGATAATGCAAGACAATCAAGTAATTATAGAGAAACTTGGAATGGTGAAAGTAGGAAATTATAGTTTCCAGCAAAGAAATAAATTCTAACAATTTTTTTTTTTTTGACTTTTCACTTCCTCTTTCATTTATATGCTCCAACACACACACACACACACACACGCACGCGCACACACACACACACACACACACACACCACACACACACACACTTATACACTCATGGATGCACAAGTGTGTGTCTCTACAGGTACATGAACATTAACACAGGTGTAAGCCGTAACAATTTCATGCAGGTGAAATAAATGATCAAACTTGAACTGTCTGTAGGTTTTGCTTTCCTATTGGTGATCAATATATTCACCATTAGTGATAGAGTTATTGATTTCAGATGAGGCAGAAATTAGAGTTGTGATATTCAGATTTTTTCCGGTTTCATTAAGGAAATAACTGATGCAAAACGGCTTCAATTGTACAATGTTGTTTGTTCCTTCTCGAGCCTTGATTGGCTCATAAGGGCCAGTTTCCCGGTTTCCTTGGCGTATAGGTTCCCCACCTGGATGGGACGCCGGTCCGTCGCAGGTGAGCTGCAAGATGCAGGAGAAAAGAGTGAGAGAAAGTTGCGGCAAAAGATTCAGCAGAAGTTCGCCATTACCTTCTGCTGGAGCCGCGTGGAGCTTAGGTGTTTCGCTCATAAACACACACATCGCCCAGTCTGAGATTCGAACCCGCGATCCCTCAACCATGAATCCGCTGCTCTAACCACTAGGCCACATGCCTCCACAATTGTACAATAGTATAGCATATACTGTAATCTCTCTCTCTCTCACACAGAGAGAGAGAGAGAGAGAGAAAGAAAGCGACAGAGAGAGAGAAAGAGCTAGAGCCAGAATTTTATATATTTCCCTTGTTAAACATTATGACACACCTTTTCCTTTAAACTGTATTATAAACTCAATCAATAAACAAGAAATAAAGGTTCTTATTCAATTCATCTCACCTTCCTTCTTTTCTTTTTAATTATTCTTCTAAGGAAGGAAATCCTTTACAGGTGTGGGCACACACCTACGAAGCTAGCATCTGAACATGATCACAGTCCATTGACTAATTCCACAAAAGGAGTTCTAAGCATAGCAGACTGTAGTAATCTGAGGTTGGTAGAATATTAGACTATTTGAAAAAATAACTGTGAACACAAGTTACACTCTTATATGCTTCGAGTTCAAATCCCACCAAAGTCAATTTCAATTTTCTTTTTTCTGTGGTCAACAAAATCAATATTACTCAAGTATTGGGTTGATTACTCTCTTTTACTCCTTTTACTCTTTTACTTGTTTCAGGTATTTGACTGCGGCCATGCTGGAGCACCGCCTTTACTCAAGAAAATCGACCCCGAGACTTATTCTTTGTAAGCCTGGTACTTATTCTATCGGTTTCTTTTGCCAAACCGCTAAGTTACGGGGATGTAAACACACCAGCATTGGTTGTCAAGTGATTTTAGGGGGGACAAACACAGACATAAACATATACACACACATACATATATATATATATATATACATACATACATGCGACGGGCTTCTTTCAGTTTCTGTCTACCAAATTCACTCACAAGGCTTTGGTCGGCCCAAGGCTATAGTAGAAGACACTTGCCCAAGGTGCCACACAGTGGGACTGAACCCGGAACCATGTTGTTAGTAAGCAAGCTACTTACCACAAAGCCACTCCTGCGCCTATTTCTATAAAGGATACTCAATGTGACTGGTAATATATAATAGAGGCCTAAGACTGTATAGTAAAGAAATGAATATAAGTTGACAGACAAGTTCGTGAGATTAATACTACAGAATGCTTCACAATAAAATGCAAAATTTTGTTACATTAATGAATGCGCTCCAACCTTTGACCCACAAACTTGCTGTCTCCTCTCTCTCTCTGTTTTCTGTTGTTACTATTATGGCCTCTGTTCCTCAGAACTGGAGGGCATCATACTTCCACCATTCAAGCAACCCTGATCCACTTGTTTTTCCTCCTCCTCGTCTCACATGGTGCATTGAACCCTGTCCCCCTTTGGTCCCCTATTAACCATTGTGCTCATTCTTTGCCTATAGAATCTTTTCCCTGTTTGTGTTTTTTCTTCAACAGTTTAAACAGAATAATAATGGTTTCAGATTTAGGTGCAAAGCCAATAGTTTTGAGGGAGGTTTATAAATTGATGCCATCAATCTCAGTATGTGATTGGTACTTTATTTCATCAACCCCTAGGGAATGAAAAGCAAAGTTGACCCTGATAGTATAAGAATGTAATGAGCCAGAACAAATTGCTTATTACAATTCTACAAGCCATCTGCCCAAAATGGAACAATAATCCTTTCTATTGTAGGCACAAGGTCTGAAATTTGGGGGAGGGGGAGAGTCGATTACATCGACCCCCAGTACTCAACTGGTACTTAATTTATCGACCCTGAAGGGATGAAAGGTGAAGTCAACCTGGGTGCAATTTGAACTCAGAACATAGCGATGGGCATAATACCACTAAGCATTTTATCCAGCATGCTAACAATCCTGCCAGCTTACCACCTGCCTAAATGGAACAATAATGGCAACAAACTGATCTTGGAGAGCCTGGAGAGGTTTTGGTCAATATTCTTTCCTCCAGAGTCAAGAAGTTTAAAAAAAAAAAAAACTACACCCCCCACCCCTCAGTCAGTAAGGGTTGAATAAAGCTGCACTTTTAGCAGTTTTTGAATTTGCTAAAACTCTTTTAAACACTTTTATATAGTGAACCTCTATTTTTGGTGTTATTTATTTGACTCCAGGTCTGCTCTGACCAAGCGTGTTTATGATCAAGAGCAATTACATTTGTGAGCATCCGGCCTTTCTTTTCCAGGTATAATGTGTTCAGGACTACATTGTTCAATGTGTTCTTGATACTTTAGGACTTTAGAGTTTGGTATGAGAGAGAAACAAACAAAAAACAGATGAATTCATTAAATGTTCACTTCTTTTTATCATTAAACTAGTAGTATCACCCGGCGTTGCTCGGGTTTGTTTCGACCCTTTAGAATTGGAATTTTTGAAAAGTAAAAATTTTACATTATGTAGCTTGTTATTCTCTTTAAGTGAACATTTTCCTGGTTGAAATACACCGAAAAATGGCGACACAGCAGTCAAAAAATCGTAAAAAATTGGGATTTTCATAGAAAAAAGAGGACCATTTTGATGTAAATAATTTTTGGTGTTAACATGGTCCTATTTGAAATTTTTCTTCTACGGAATGAAGAGCAAGTCTTCTTCTACCATACTCTCGATTTTGGGCAACTTGCGCCGCAGGGTCTCGGAAGAGATAGTGTTAGTTGAAGGCTACCAAACCTGCCACACACAGACAACTTCAGAGAGATTCACTGTAAAATACTTGGTTAATATGCAGTTTAGGGGTTTAAATTGACTGGAAATGACGACAGTTACATCTCATAATTTCATATAGGGAACTGGTGAAATCCCTAATTTTATAAACAGAACACCTTTATTACACCATGCCAACAGGAACCTACTTGTATAGTATTAGAGCAACAATTCAAAATGTAACCTCTGGATATTCGATCAGAAACCAGGGTGAACCACCATAGTTTCACGTGATTGGTCTATTAATCAACTAATCAGCATGAGGCTGTGATGTGGTATGGTTTTCTTGAATGTTCTAGAATTTAGCTTCTGATTCCCTTTAACAATCGTTTGATGCTTAGAGTGCAGATGGCCAATGCACCTCTGTTATCGCAGAGATTTGAGCAGTCGACTTCATATATTTTGGGATCAAATGCATTTTATCACAGAAATAGCTTTCTATAATTTCAGAGCAGTTTGTCTCATCTCAGTTGGCAATATTTATATTCTTCATTGGAAATAGCCAACACCAAATATCTTTGTGTCCAGCAACAAATATTCAGTTAAATGCTTGTAGGTTTTACTTCAGTTGTCATTCATGCAGCCAACAAAATCGATCATTTCCCTCCACTACTTAAGCAACAAACAACCAATGACGGTATCTTGTAATGATATCTTAGCGGTTGGGATGCTGTTTCAATGTACTATACCCGGCAATGAAAACCATTCAGAAGGAAATTTAAGCATGGTAGCCAACACAGTTTCACTTGAGCAATGCAACAATCCTGCACAACTATTGAACTCTACAGAAAGAATTACTGTAAATCCTCGAGTATAATCCGCATTTTTCCACCAAAATTTAAAGGTCAACATCCCCAGTGCGTACTATACACGAGGTTAAAAATGAAAAATAATCTCTAAGCAATGTCCGAGTCTCTATTTGCTGTCTGGCAATGTTTATTCAGATACATTTTGTGATGTCAGGTGCGAAAATACCTTAAGCTAAGCCTGAAAGCAATGAATTCATAAAAGAATCATCCATAACTTGCAGTAAGCAACATTTATTAAACGTTATTACTGTTATTTCTTTATTTTCTGCAAACAAAAGGCACAAAAAAGCTACACGTTTGCATTATGTTATATATACAATCATAATAAAGGACGTTATTGTATGTATTTTTACAAACCAAGGACGTTATATAGACCTCCTTGACTCAAGTTAGAGAAGGGGTGCGTATTATACACAAGGTTTAGGTTTTTCAGAAGTACAGCCCCCTAAAAATCCCCTGCGTATTATACTCAAGGGCGGACTATACTCAAGGATTTACGGTACAGAAAAGAGGTACGATCGCTCTCATTGGTTCATATTTTATATGTTTATATGTTTGATAGATTGTTTACTTGAAATTATCAGATTTCACAGTCATCATTTGCTGCCAATTTGCTTTCATTTTTTTGTAGTTAACTAAATGTTAACTACATAATTTTCTCTGGGATTCTTTTTGAAGTTGTGCATTTTTTTTATCCTCCAGTTTTAAAACCACTGAACAAAAGAAGAATCATACCTTTGTACAATTACATACAGAGCTCTTGATATAATTAAATATATTGGTCAAAGATCTTTCAACACTACTTTACAGCCATGCCCTTCGTCTGCACATGTATATATATATATATATATATATATATATATATATATATATATATATATATATATATATATATATATATATATATATATATATATATATGTGACTTTATGACGTAAAAAAAAGAGACAGAGAAAGAAAAAGTTGGAAATATTTTTTTCTTATTGAGTTTTAGAAAAAGCGAGTGAATGTATGAAAGCTGGCGATTTTTCAAGCAGGTTAGGAATAGTCTAGGAACTCCAATACGAGCGATACATATTTAAAAATTAACAGTTCAGACTGTTTGGGAAATGTGGTGATGATAGGTCGGCTGTTATAAATTGAGGGTGGAGACATGCATAACAATAATTAACTTTTCTTAATACCAAAGTAACCGTTACTTGCATGATCTCTCCTTCCCCCTCTGTGTGTGTGTGTGTGTGTGTATTATGTGTATATGTATATATATATATATATGTATATATATATATATATATATATATATATATATATATATATGTGTGTGTGTGTGTGTGTGTGTGGTGTGTGTGTGTGTGTGTGTGTGTGTGTGTGTATGCGTGCGTGTATATATATATATATATATATATATACATACATGCATATATACAATATAAATATATACACATATATATAAAGAGAGAGAGAC
Organism: Octopus sinensis; assembly: GCF_006345805.1. Classification (NCBI taxonomy): domain Eukaryota; kingdom Metazoa; phylum Mollusca; class Cephalopoda; order Octopoda; family Octopodidae; genus Octopus; species Octopus sinensis. The sequence continues at coordinate 176,179 of NC_043006.1, read as the reverse complement.
AGAGATATATGCACATACGTATACATACATGCATGCATATATGTACAGAGACACACACACACATACACATATATGCATACACATATATACATACACACACACACATGCACACACACTCATATATATATACACACATGCATGTGTGTGTGTGTGTGTGTATGTGTGTGTGTGTGTGTATCATCCTCATTTAACGTTTGTTTTCCATGCTGGCATGGGTTGGATGGTTTGATAGGAGCTCGTAAACCAGAGAACTGTCCAGACTCCAACTGTCCGTTTTGGCATCGATGCCCTTCCTAATACCAACCACTTTATAGAGTATAATGGGTACTTTTTACATACCAATGGCATTAGTGCATTCACATAGCACCAGGGCGAGTGCATTTTACATGACACCAGTGCAACGGCACAAGTACATTTAATGTGACGCCAGCACGTGTAAAGGACATGTCTGTCTGTATGGGTGGTTGCGATTTTACTTTGCTTGACGTGTAATCGCTACAACTCCCAGTTCCTTGTCATTTCCTCAGAAGGGCTCAGCGTCTGAAGATGTTTTCTCATCACTTTGCCCCACATCTTCCTGGGTCTACACCTTCCACATGGCCTAGTGGTTAGAGCAGCGGACTCACGGTCGAGGGATCGTGGGTTCGAATCTCGGATCGGGTAATGTGTGTGTTTATGAGCGAAACTCCTGAGCTCCACGCGGCTCCGGCAGAAGGTAATAGCGAACTTCTGCTGACTCTTTCTCTCACTCTTTCCTCCTGCATCTTGCAGCTGACCTGCGACGGACCGGCGTCCCATCCATGTGGGGAACCTATACGCCAAGGAAACTGGGAAACCGGCCCTTATGAGCTAGGCATGGCTTGAGAAGGAACAAAAAACAAAAACCTCCCACAGGCTCCCTCCACAATTAGGGACTGACACTTCTTCAAGTAGCTGTCCTCACCCACATGCATCACATGGCCATACAAGTACAGTCCTTTCTCCTGCACAAAACATCCGATGCCTTTCACGCCCAGTTTTCCTCTTAAATCATTTACACGTGTCTGTGCACATTGACAACGACCCATTCAGTGGAGCCTGTTGGCTTAATTTCTTTCAAGCCTTCGCATATCCTCTATAGTCATAGCTCATGTTTTACTGCCATGTAGCATAGCTGTATACAGGAATCATACAATCTGCTTTTCACTCTGAGGGAGAGGCCAATAGTCAACAACAAAGGTAGTAACTCACTGAACTTAGCCCAGCCTGTTCTTACTCGAGCAACGATGCTTTCAGAACTTCCTTCTCCACTTCTTACTTGGTCACCTAGTTAACAATATATCTAAAAGAAATCATGACGAAATATGATTTATAAAACAGAACTGAACCATATGTCCCTTTGCATCCTAGAATAACCATTAAGGACCATAAAACACAAATCAAAAGGACGAACACAGCGAATATATTAGATAGGCGCTCAGAGTAAGTTTAAGATGGAAAAAAATACGTGTCTTATTATTTGCCAATGGAGCACCGGCAATCGATTTAATCGATGTAGCCCCGCCCCCACAATATTTTTCAACCCTTGTCCTTGTAATAGACAGTTATTATCATTATCATCATTATTATTTCGTTTATGGTTTGAAGGCGTGATGCAACACATGTTGGCTTTTGTAACTGTTTCACAAACAAGGATCGTCGGAGCTACGTTTTACTCCGGTACGTTTACTTCAATACTTGAGGTAGACAGAAATACTTTCCCTCAAAATTTGTTGCGTTTACAATAATTTTCAGCATTGCTCCCGTTACTACGAAAGTGTGTGGTTTAGTGGTCAGGGTGTTGCATTCTCTATCGTAGAATTTTGTTTTCGATTCCCGGTCCAGGCAGTACATGGTGTCCTTGTGCAAAAGCACTTCATTTCACGCTGCTTCCGTCCACTCAGGTGTAAAAATGACTTCTAGCAATAGCTGGGAAGTTAATCCCGTGAGGGACTGGCATCTTATCCCAGTGGGATGTATTGTAATATCAGTCATGGAAATTGGGCTAAGATCCGGCCTTAGGAGTCACGGAGCTTATGACAGACCAAAGTCTAAGTCTTCCTTTATTACTAGTGCAGTAAGAACTTGTAACAAGAAAGGGAGAGGCAAGAATACGCCCCTTTAAAAGACAACTGCTTAATATTCATAGGGCACAAGAAACGAATTAAGGAAGCAGATAACTCTCTCTCTCTCTCTCTCTCTCTCTCTCTTTTACTCTTTTACTTGTTTCAGTCATTTGACTGCGGCCATGCTGGAGCACCGCCTTTAGTCGAGCAAATCGACCCCAGGACTTATTCTTTGTAAGCCCAGTACTTATTCTATCGCTAAGTGACGGCGACGTAAACACACCAGCATCGGTTGTCAAGCAATGCTAGGAGGACAAACACAGACACACAAACACACACACACATACATATATACGACGGGCTTCTTTCAGTTTCCGTCTACCAAATCCACTCACAAGGCTTTGGTCGGCCCGAGGCTATAGTAGAAGACACTTGCCCAAGATGCCGCGCAGTGAGACTGAATCCGGAACCATGTGGTTGGTAAGCAAGCTACTTACCACACAGCCATTCCTGCGCCTAAACAGAATTTTCTTAAAAAAGAATTTTGAAAAAGATAAGCAGAAAGAAAAAAAATTTACCATGAAGTAAACTGTTATACTCGTAAATACAAATAGTCAATTTGATATTCGAAAACGTAAATGTCTTTCTCCTAAATCAAGCAGAAAGCAACAATAAACACGATGCATCTACGCACATACACTTGATGTCAAACGGAAGAAAATGCATAAAAAAAACAGAACGCAGTATTGGCTTCACCCACACTCTACCACATAGTAGAACCGATTGGCCGAGAAGAAACCTGCTTTACAGATATTTGTAATTAAGAAGAGCGATTATCTTCTGGAGTTCTTTATTCAAGAACAAAGAAAACTTAAGGTTACATATCTACGCATCACAAAACAACGCTGCAGGTTTCTTTACGTTAACAACAATAACATCAACAACAACATCAACAATCCTTTCTACTATTGGCACAAGGCTTGAAATTTTGGGGGAGGGGAATAATCAATTACATGGAAACCGAAAGGATGAAAGGGAAAGTCGACCTCAGTGGAATTTGGACTCAGAACGTAGCGACGGGAGAAATACCTATTTCTTTACTACCCACAAGGGGCTAAACAAAGATGGGGACAAAAAGGACAGACAGACGGATTAAGTCGATTATATCGACCCCTGTGCGTAACTGGTACTTAATTTATCGACCCCGAAAGGATGAAAGGCAAAGTCGACCTCGGCGGAATTTGAACTCAGAACCTAACGGCAGACGAAACACAGCTAAGCATTTCGCCCGGCGTGCAAACGTTTCTGCTAGCCCGCCGCTTTAATAATAATAATCCTTTCTACTAAAGGCACAAGGCCTGAAGTTTGGGGGAGGGGATTATCGATTACATCGACCCCAGTGTTCAAATGGTATTTATTTTATCGACCCCGAAAGGATGAAAGGCAAAGTCGACCTCAGCGGAATTTGAACTCAGAGCGTAGAGCATTTCGCCCGGCGTGCTAACGATTCTGCCAGCTAGCCTTAATAATAATAATAATAATAATAATAATAATAATAATAATAATAATAATAAAGACTCCAATAAGATGTACAC
>NC_043006.1:155000-167500 GCF_006345805.1 Octopus sinensis | reverse complement strand
AAATTCGTACGAAAAAAAAACAAAAAAAAAAAACAAATCCCTCCTGATGTGCAGTTAGTTTCTGGTCCTTTCAACCCCTGTTGTGGTAATGGTGCCATAGTTGATTGCGCTGAAAAGTGGTTCCAGTGCTGTGCAATACTTTTTCCACTCAAAACAAATCCACGCACAGGAACTTCTTGAACTCTCGGAGCGTTTTGCACGGGCTTACTGTGTTAAAGAAGCGATCTCACTCGGTCATGAATTGACTTCCACCATATACATGTACATATGCAAGGGCAGGCATGACTGTGTGGTAAGAAACTCGCTTCCCAGCCATATGGTTCCGGGTTCAATCTTACTGCGTGGTACTTTTGGACGAGTGTCTTCTTCTATAGCTTTGAGCCGACCAAAATCTTGTGAGTGGATTTGGTAAATGGAAACTTAAAGAAGCCTGTCATATATATATATATATATATATATATATATACGCGTGTGTCTGTGTGTGGGGTGGTGGTGCGTGCGTGCGTGCGTGTGTATTTGTGTTTGTCCCACACCGGTGTTGGTGTGTTTACATCCCCGTAACTTAGCGGTTCTGCGAAATAGTTCTGATGGAATAAGTACTAGGCTTAAAGGAATATAGAAAAAAGATAAGTTCTGGCGTCGATTCATTCAACTAAAAAGTCTTCAAGGTGTTGCCCCAGCTCGGCCTCAGTCTGATGACTGGATCAAATAAAAAATAGAATATGGAAGATATATATATATATAAGAAAATTAGACAGATCAATGTATAAAGTATATTAAATACATGACATACAAAATATGTATATATATATATAATATATATATATATATATATATATATATATATATATATATATATATACTTTATTTTAAGCAGCAGAAAATTCAACAAAATCTGTTACTCTGAGTTTCTCGTTGCCGTTCATCAGACAGTTTTTGCTAGCAAAAACTGTCTGATGAACGGCAACGAGAAACTCAGAGTAACAGATTTTGTTGAATTTTCTGCTGCTTAAAATAAAGCATATTACTCTACCACTGGTATTTGAGTACTCTTTTTTCCACCTTGTTTCACATTTATGTGTTTACTCCGGTATATATATATATATATATATATATATATATATATATATATATATATATATATATATATTATATATATATATATATATACAAATAAATGAAAGAATGGAGTTGAACGACGATTTAACAAAATTCCTTTATTTTCGACATATGTTTTGAAGGCAGCCTTCGAAACATATGTCGAAAATAAAGGAGTTTTGTTAATTCGTCGTTCAACTCCATTCTTTCATTTATTTGTATTTAAAAAAACAAACAAATTTCCACACGATAGCACGTGATCTCTGCCCTAGGCATGTAGCTTCAACCGTGTTTCTCTGACGTGAATTTGCTACCCAGGTATCGGTTAACCGAATTATCCATAATAAGATAATTCATTCAACTACTCAATTATTCATATATATATATGTATGTATGTATGTATGTATGTATGTATGTATGTGTATATATATAAAAAAAAGGCCAACTTACACGGTATAAATGATATAGAAACGGGTGATATAAACGGGTGGAAGAAAGGTAATGGATGGCTGGGCCCCCATAAACTGCTGTTGGATTTGCAATACCTTTCTTCCACCCCTTTAATTTTCTGTATCATTTATACCGTGTAAGTTGGACCTTTTTTTTATATGTATACATATATACAGATTGTACTCTGTATCATTTCGATACTTTATATATTGATGATCTGTCTAATTCGCTTATCCTCATATTTGCTTCCAGTTTGAATCTCTCAAGTTTGAATCTCTTGAATAGAATCTAAGTGCATTCTATACAGAGAATATCTGGATCATATGTATTGAGTTGGTAAAGATGTTCATAGCGTTTTTTAAGTGAAATTAAAGATAGCTGGATATACCGTTTCTCATTTTGTTCCTCTATCTTTCGCCATATTTGAGACAGCTTCATGATCCCGTCCTCCGAGAATTTGGCATCTTTCTGGATCATGGACTGGTGTAAGTAGTTTTTACATTCTTTTAAAGAATCGAAGTTTTTCCCATTAAGAGAATTTTGCAGGGGTCGGATTAAATGATAATCCGAAGGTGCAAGCTTAGGTGAGTACGGTGATTGGGGTAGGACATCCCACCCAAGATGCACCAATTTTTGCCTGGTCTTCAAAGAATCGTGCAGTCTAGTGTTGTCCTGATGAAAGACAACATCCTTTTGGTTGGCCAATTTTGGACGTTTTTCATCAATTGTCTCCTTTAATTAGTCTAATTGGGAACGATAATAGTCTGAATTTAACGTCTGACTTCGTGGAAGTAGCTCATAATACACAATGCTCTTCTAATCCTACCACATACAGACAGCATCACTTTCGGATACAGACCAGCTTTTGCAGAGTTTGAAGACGGTTCATCTTGTTTTCCTCAGGACCTTTTTCGTTTTATGTTGTTGTAAATAATCCATTTCTCATCACACGTGATCATTCTTTTCAAAAATGGATAATTTTTGTTTCATCTCAGCGAAAACTCATCTGTCTACAGGTGACTATTATCCTGCTTGAAAACAAGTGTGGGCTAGTGGCCGGAAGAGCATCCGGTCGTAGAAAATCTGCATCAATATACTCTGTGCGGCCCATGTAAGCCAGGAAAAGAGGACTATATTAATATATCCACTGTAAGAGCTCCATTATTGATATGTCTTAAGGCGGCGTGCTGGCAAAAGGCTTGGCGGAATTTTGTCCGTCTTCTTGTTCCGAGTTCAAATTCCGCCGTGGTCGGCTTCGCCTTTCATTTTTTCGGGGTCGAGGAAATAAGTACCTGTTAAGCTCTGGGGTCGATTTGATAGACTTACTCCTTCCCGAAATTGCTGGCCATGTGCCAAAATTTATGACCATTATTAATATCTCCTTAAATTCCAAATTATTATTACTTCAACGCATTATGTGTAATAGAAATGTGTGTTTGTGTATGTATATATAAAAGTATTTGTGTGTGTCTTCATGTAGGTGTATATATATGAATTTAGTTGACGGAAACTGTGTGGAAGCCCGACGGATATTTCGCATGGATCAGCATAAGAGAACGATAGAACAAGTTCAAGACTTTTTAAAAAATGTACTAAAAAAGTAAGTAAACCCTTCAACCCGGTGATAAAACACAGACATAAAAACACACATTCAAACATACACATACATATATTGGATGGGCTTCGACACGGTTTCCTCACAGATTTACCCACATGGCACTGGTCGGCCCAGAGCTATAGTAAAAGACACTTGCCCAAGGTGTAGCGCAGTAGGACTGAACCTAAAATCCCGTGGCTACAAAACGAGCTTCTTACCCACGCGGCGGCATTGCCAGCTCCCGAGAAAAGAAATGGAAGATCAAGGCTGAAATATCTGAGTCGGTTTAACACTGGCTGACCTAGGGTTAAACAACACGAGTCGTTTCTCCACTCTCAGTCACCGATCTCAAAACACCTGTTAAGATTAAGGGCGCTCCTTTCCTCCTTCGAATAAATGATAAAGAAAAGAAAAAGAAAGAGGATACTCTTTACTCAAATTGCTTCTAATATAAGCAAAAACCCTGAAATTTGGGGGAGGGAGTTAGTCGATACCATCGGCCCCAGTACTTGACTGGTACGTTATTTTGTCGACTGTGGAGGGATGAAACACAATTTTCTTTAGTGAGATTTAACTGTTTAGCATTTAAACCGGCCAATATGGCCCAAATATTGTACCTGTTATGTGTTCAAAACTGTCAGATTTGACCTCTTACACATACTCTACAATGTCATTCTAGAAATAAGCAATCACATTCATCAAAATTTTGAAGCTATGAGATAAAGCACAATTAAGTATGAGAATAAATAAGCATTGCATTTGGCGGAGTAATCTGAATGCTTAAGGGAGCGATTACCGAAATAATTATCGCAATTTGAGGATCAGAAAGCAAAGCAGGAATTGTTTCAAACGCAGGGCTTTGTCTTAAAAACACACCAGCATTAGTTGTATGGAAGCGTAGAAATATAGTGGAGAGTGGGGATATAATATAGGGTGGCGCAATGGCCCAGTGGTTAGGGCAGCGGACTCGCGGTCGTAGGATCGCGGTTTCGATTCCCAGACCGGGCGTTGTGAGTGTTTATTGAGCGAAAACACCTAAAACTCCACGAGGCTCCGGAAGGGATGGTGGTGATCCCTGCTGTACTCTTTCACCACAACTTTCTCTCACTCTTACTTCCTGTTTCTGTTGTACCTGTATTTCAAGGGGCCGGCCTTGTCACTCTCTGTCTCACGCTGAATATCCCCGAGAACTACGTTAAGGGTACACGTGTCTGTGGAGTGCTCAGCCACTTACACGTTAATTTCACGAGCAGGCTGTTCCGTTGATCGGATCAACCGGAACCCTCGTCGTCGTAACCGACGGAGTGCTTCCAATATAGGGTGCGGCAAAAAACACCTTCGTTTTACAGGTTGATAAATATTTCAACAGAATAAGCATAGCCTGTTGAAACCATGCTGGTAGCTAAAACAAAAATGATAAAGCATTAAGCTACATGAAAACGCCATTATCATCTGCTTAACTAGCGCCGCAACAATGGCCATGTGACATATGGCAGGTTTTCCTGTCACACCCTAAATATACATAATAAATTATTATTGAACGTTGTGTTGCGTAAAGGGTGCCTGTATAAAGCCAACATTCTGAAGTCGCTGGGCGTTAGCAACAATTACATGATTAAGATATAAGCTACCCATGATAATTAATCATAATGTTATTCTGGTTAAATTTGACAGAGACTAGAGAGAGAGAGAGAGAGAGAGAGAGAGAGAGAGGAGAGAGAGAGAGAGAGAGAGAGGGAGAGAGAGAGAGAGAGAGAAGAGGGAGAGAGAAAGAGAGGCAGTGAGAGTGGGGAGGAAAACACAGAAGAGGGAGACAGAGAGACTCAAGAAAAATTGGGCGGCCCTCAGTTAAGGACAGGAATTTCCATTCAAGTTATCATTTTACTCGTTTGAGTCACTGAACTGCGACCATGCTGGAGCACCAGACTTCGTTGATCTAGCACTTGCTTTTACCTGCGACTCATTTTATCGATCTCTATTTCTTGAATGCGCCACAAGTTAACTTCAACTTTTAGACGTGAACGGATGCCAATGGATAAGCGCTGAAATGCTCCAACTTGTATACTCTTTACTCTTTTACTTGTTTCAGTCATTTGACTGCGGCCATGCTGGAGCACCGCCTTTAATCGAGCAACTCGACCCCGGGACTTATTCTTTTGTAAGCCCAGTACTTATTCTATCGGTCTCTTTTGCCGAACCGCTAATTAACGGGGACATAAATACACACCAGCATCGGCTGTCAAGCAATGCTAGGGGGACAAACACAGACACACAAACACACACACGCACACATACATATACATATATACGACGGGCTTCTTTCAGTTTCCGTCTACCAAATCCACTTACAAGGCTTTGGTCGGCCCGAGGCTATAGTAGAAGACACTTGCCCAAGTTGCCACGCAGTGGGACTGAACCCGGAACCATGTGGTTGGTAAACAAGCTACTTACCACACAGCCACGCCTGTCATGATTAGTTATAGGATTCATTAGAATCTAGACACAGCAGTACGTTGGACGTCAGAAATGGCCAGGTACAACGGCGGCGAGCTGGCAGAAACGTTAGCACACTGGGCGAAATGCTTAGCGGTATTTTGTCTGTCATTACCTTCTGAGTTCAAATTCCGTCGAGGTTGACTTCGCCTTTCATCCTTTCGGGGTCGATTAAATAAGTACCAGTTACGCACTGGGGTCGATATAATCGACTTAATCCGTTTGTCTTTCCTTGTTTGTCCCCTCTATATTTAGCCCCTTGTGGGCAATAAAGAAATAAGAAATGGCCTGGTACAATAACGTAGAGTTCACAGTGAGGTAAAACAACTGTAAAGATATTGTGTTGGTAGGATACAGTAGATATGTAAGTACAAAATCCAATGTAAATCGCAGAACTGACCCAGTGCTGGTTCTAGGTGCGGCCTAGGCACAAAAGCAAGAACTCAAATTGGGGCTTAAAATTTACTACAGCTGTTTCGATAGAATTTTATTGATGTATTCATATATTACACCATAGCATATAATCCACTATCATCAGATAAAGTTTTAAACAGGTACAAACAGGTGAGATAATATCTGTTTAAAATTTTACCCGATGATGGTGGGTTATATGTTATGATGAAATCTATGAAATACATCAATAAAATTCTACCGAAACAGCTGTCATAAATTTTAAACCTCATTTGTGTTCTTTTCCATGAGTGAGAAGGCAGTGCATGCCATCAAAGTGACACTGGGATACAAATATACGAAGCCCAATGTACCCACCATAACTACCCGTCCGATAAGGGTACACCAGGCACATACATCACAACTATATGTGCGCAACATGGCGATCGCATACCAAGATAAACAGTTCATAACCTTGCAGTTAGAATTTTCTTCATGTCGAGCAGCCCATCTTGCTCAAAAGGTCCCTGAATAAGGGTTGTTTAAGGATGTTGAAAGAAATACCCATGTTTCCAGAGGGGAATTATTCAAACTACAATGAACTCCTCCCCTACTATTTCTGCCCATGATCAGAAATGCAGATATTGTCAACCACTAAGGGATATCCTCAACTGACAAGCAAATCTGTGGTATTGAGCAGAATATTTGCTGTAGCCCATCTTTTATACCAAGGCAAAACAATGGACATGATAACATTTCCAATCACTTCAAAAATTATGAGAGCCACCGCCTGGTACTGCATCAGGGCATTTATAATAATAAAAATAAAAATAATAAAATAATAATAATAATAATAATAATAATAATAATAATAATAATAATTATTATTATTATTATTATTGTTACTATTATATACGTACCAGTTGAACACTGGGGTCGATGTAATCGACTCGTCTCCCGCCCCATAATTGCAGCCCTTGTGGCAAAATTTGAAGCCATTATTATTATTGTTGTTGCTGCTGCTGCTGCTGCTGCTGCTGCTGCTGCTGCTGCTGCTGCTGCTGCTGCTGCTGCTACTACTACTACTACTACTACTACTACTACTACTACTACTACTACTACTACTAATATTATTGTTGCCTTTGCACTGCTTCTAACGCTGGAGATGTACTACGGTGTCAGCTGTTCACTACCAATGAACTAAGGTAACACCTCTTATTTTTCGAGCACCTTCTGGAGTATTCGACCGGTTCCAATCAATGCTGTTCTCTGCAAGTGCTCCACCCTTATAGCAACCCCTATTTGTTCCATGTACTTCTCGAGATTTTTACTCAGTTCCCAGGGTTCTGACAATTATTGGTTATACTACCAACTTTTTCCTCGACCACAACTGCTTAACCTCCCAAGCTAACCTGTTATATCTATCGACTTTTCTTTCTTCCTTATCGCATACCTTGTTGTCAGCTGGGCATGCTTTATCTATGATCCAGCATAGTTTGCGTTCTTTCTCAATTAACACTATGTCTGGCTTCCTATTCTCCATCTCATGGTCGCACTGAATCATAAAATCCCATAGGATCTTCGCATTATCATGTTCGATGATGCCTTCGGGTTTGTGGTCGGACCAATTTTTTGCTCTCTCAAGTCCTTACTTGTTGCAAAGTGTCCAATGGACAATCCTTGCTATATGGTCGTGGCGTCTCTTATATTCCTTCTGGGCTCGTGACGTACTTTGGCTGGTTATATGCCATACGGTTTCACCATTTTGTACCTCCATTCACGGTTCTCAAACATATCCTAATTTACGAAACTAATTTACAGTTTCTCTCTCTCTCTCTCTTACTTTTTTATTTATTTATTTTTGTTAGAATGCGCAACTCATTACTTGTTACCTCAGATTGTTGTTGCCGCTGGCTATAAAAAGTTTATAGAGTTTGAGCAACTGATAGACGGACTGACAAACAGACAGACGGACGTTGGATGAGAAAGCGGTTTAAAGAAAGAAAGAAAAACAAGAAAGAAACTTACCCGACAACCACGCGCATGCGTTACGGCAATAATCGAAGTGAATAGCAGACAGAGCGAGTGCAGACAGCATTTGATGTTGTTACTCTGACCAAAATAGATGCGTGAATTCATTTTGTGTGGAAAGGTGACTGAAGAGATCTTGCACTTTATACTACACACGCTCCCTCCCTCACGGTGTTCTTAGCTGAAAACAAGAGAAAGAAAACACTCATTTTTGGAAGCGGTAGTGTTGTTGATAATAATAACAACAATAATAATAATAATAATATAATAATAATAATAATAATGATAATAATAATGATGATGATGATGATGATGATGATGATGATGATGATGATGATGTTGATGGTGGTGATGGTGATGATGAGGATGATGATCATGATGACGATGGTGGTGGAAATGATGATGGTGGTGGTGATGATGATGATGATGGTGGTGGTGGTGATGATGATGATGACGATGGTGGTGGGGATGATGATGTGGTGGTGGTGGTGATGATGATGATGACGATAGTGGTGGTGATGATGATGTGGTGGTGGTGGTGGTGATGATGATGATGACGATAGTGGTGGGGATGATGATGTGGTGGTGGTGGTGATGATGATGATGATGACGACGATGATGATAATATATTATATAATGCTACCACATACCGCGCTGTCTTCCAATGTTAAGATAAGTTCCTACAAACAATACAGACGCGTTCAGCGCAGTATTTCCCAACCTATTTTCGATGACGACACACAGATGAGTTATGTATCTGAACTTGTCGAAACATCTGGTGCGTTTTCATTTTGGAACTGTTACAAGTCTATTTTCATGTTATCAATGTCCAAAGACGAAATGTTCCAACGATGTTGTAGTAACTTCATAACAATTCCCGAATAGTAAACGTGACTGATGCCACAACCTAACTACTTCTATGGAAATTTAAACATTAATTTACGTTTAAAATTCCTCTCCCGTCGGCATCCCTCTCTCGCATCTTCACTCACTCTGTTTTTATATATATATATATATATATTATATATATATATATATATATATATATATATATATATATATATATATATATATATATATATATATATATATATATGTGTGTGTGTATATATGTATATATATATATTTATATACTACTAATAATATAGGATGGAATTTTTTCAGAAAAAAATTTCATCAAAAAGTGGCAGCATATTAAAATGCCTTTAAAGGTTAAAATTATAAACAACTTAGAAACAAGGGCAAAAGGAAAAAAGATTTCCATACCAATATGCTGAAAAATAGACTTTAAATCGTCAATTTCCACATTTATAATATACATTCACTATAGATACACGTCGTGCTGAAATCGAGGAGAGCTAGCCAACAACTTTTTTCTTTTAAATAACGAACTTTTTTTAAAAAAGAATTCTGTTGGCTAGCTTTCTTCGATTTCAGCACGACGTGTATCTATAGTGAATGTATATTATAAATGTGGAAATTGACGATTTAATGTCTGTTCTCAGCATATTGGCATTGAAATAATTTTTCTATACCCTTGTTTATAAGTTATGTATATATATATGTATATATATATATATATATATATATATATATATATATATATATATATATATAATATAATATATATATACCTATTCAAATCGCCCGCCAACCACCTCATTGGCGGGCGATTTGAACTGGCCTTGTACATACGTGCATATATATGTATGGACGTTCGTATATGTAAGTATAACGTGTGTTCTGTATATATATATTTGTATTTATGTGCCCATCTGATATATTCAACTGACGAAAGCAGAGCTTATTTGAAGCAAAGCTAGAAATCCAGGATCTTGAATTATCCATTAATATCTTTTTGCCAGTTTATTTTGTCTCTCTGTCTTATCTCATGGTGTGATATGAACATTTAATACTGAAATTAATATTATATGAAGAAGGTTGCGAAACGGCCGTGATCCTTTGGAAGCAGTTAAATAAATATATTTTCACCTCTCTTACCTCCTGACTTTGTGTTTATATATGTTCCTCATAAATTTACTTCATCGATCTTTTGGATTATCGGTTATATGAACACTCTATATTACACTTCTTTGTAATGGTTTACTATAGGGGCTGTTAGCCGAGTCTGTACGCGGAGCTTTCTGTGATAGCCGCATGATTCTCAGAATCCACATCTTAAACGATTAACTTAGACATAAATATAGGTATACATACGGATGTATGTATGTATGTATGTATGTATGTATGTATGTATGTATGTATGTATGTATGTATGTATGTATCAGTAGATAGATAGATAGATAGATAGATAGATAGATAGATAGACAGATAGATAGATAGATAGATAGATATAGCTAGCTGCTTGCAGATATAGATGTCTCTTTGAAAATCAAAGAAAAAGACTATATCTATGGACAGCTGCTTCGGAACCTCCAGTTTCTACATCCAGACTATGAATTCATATTCATATAAATATTAATTCGATCAGTAGGTTTTGTTAGTAAATGCTTAAAGGAGAATCTAGATAAACTGCGATTTTCAGAAAGAGAAATCGACCGGCTCTTTCGTACATTACAAGTGCAATCTGTGAGTGGAACAGTAAAAATATGCAAGACTTTTCTCAAGTTCCAAGTATGAATTTGTCTGTGTTAACTACATCCCAAAGATGGAGCCTTGTATCTTTGTTGGAAACCGGCTCCCTCCTCAGTGGAAGATTTATAATAACTAAATATATATATATATATATATATATATATATATATGTGTGTGTGTGTGTGTGTGTGTGTGTGTGTGTGTGTGTGTGTGTGGTGTGTGTGTGTGTATATATATAATTCCAAGAGAGTTAGAGGTTGTGAATCCAACCAACTAAGGGATAATATCTATCCAATATACTGCTGGTAGAATACCCAATTATTAATTCCACTACTGAATGTAATAAATGGGTGAGGTTAAAAAGTTGTTTTACCCTTAATTTATACAGCAATAAAAAATGGAGGAGGGGATCAAGAGGTGGTATTGATCAACTTTTAGACATTATATTATGTCTATTTATGTATTAAAAAAAAACAATTATAACATTATACATACATATATAACATATAAAATATAAAAATACCAGTAATTATTAAGATATATAACGTAGAGCATAGAAAGTAGAATAGTATTTTACAGCTGTTTCAGCCAAGAAGTCATAGTACCGCACTTTACTTTCATCCCTTCTGTGGACCGAAGTGTTTGGTAGATAAGATTAAGGTACTTGGGTGTGCCTCTGGGCTTCGTCAGAGAGTTTAGAAAGTTCATAAGGTCAAGTTATAAATATAAATACATATATATGTGTACATATTACATGTACATCTATATATTTAAGTAATAATTAAAATCAAACTAAAGTATGATATAAACGTAACATAACAAAAGTAAAAATAGCAATTGGTATAAAATTGCATCAATGATTTGAACTTGAATAAGTGGTTTCACATGATGGGAATAAATTTAAAATGAAATTAGAGTGCAGAAATGGAATAGTCCAGATGGATAATAAAAAATTAAATTAAGGAAAAGACTATTGTCTATAAAGTATACAATGTAGAGAAAAAAGAAGATTTGAACACCTGGAAGAAAGCACCTTCGAAAAGTGTCTTGGTGCGACTATGAAAGTTATCTAACCAGAGGCGGTAAATTCGCCACAATAGAAGCAAGGTTCGAGTCAACAGAGCGTGCAAGGGAGTACTCGACTCGAACTTGCAAAGCGGAAATATTTTATTTTTACCTTTATATCTGGGACGTAGGACGTCCCGGAAAAAAAATTTAAATGCCCTCCCTCTCCGAAGTAGAGGTAGGCTGGATTGTAGCCATACTTCTATACAAGAGGGAGGACAAGATACAATTGATCGAAATTACAAGAGACGGGCTAACAATTCCAGTCTGTTATATATTTTGAGTATTGTTATCACTAGCGATATCAAGATATAACTTTGTATTTTGTATTATATGTGTAGATGTATATATATAGATGTACATGTAATATGTACACATATATATACACATATATACATGCACTAGCACTATGACCCGGCAACGACGGGTCATAATGCTAGTATACATATAAGCATGCGATGTGTTTTCTGTTGAGGGCTTCAGGTAACGGTCCACAATATGTGGGTTAGAGTTTATATTAATACCTGTGATATCAGTCGGTACTAAAAGTAATAAGTAAAGTACCCCATTTTACTTCCATCCCTTCAGTGAGCTGAATTATCTGGTAGATAAGATTAAGGTACTTTGGTGTGCCTCTGGGCTTCGTTAGAGAGTTTAGAAAGTGGGGTACTTTACTAAAAGTAATAAGTTTCCGGGTGTAAATACTTTATTATTTTCCGTTACTTTTTGTTTATCGAGTATCTGAAATCCTGCGGGAAGTTTAGAAAGTCCCGTATTCTAA
>NC_043006.1:137500-152500 GCF_006345805.1 Octopus sinensis | reverse complement strand
GGTGCCAAGTGGATGTTTTATATTAAGATTTCAACGAAGGACAATTGGGTGGAAGCTGGGTAGCTCCGGTTTATTTGTTTGCCTCAGTCGCCCCCACTGACCATTGAGGTCTAGGCTATTACAGAAACAATTCATAAGATATACCATTGAATGTGCTTGTACTTGGTCGTGCAAGAAATAGCAGTCAAATTTCTCTTTCTGCTTTACACTCTCTACGTAAAAAGAAAAAAATAACTGAATTCCCTTTGATGAAAAATTCACAAAATCAACAAAAAAACTATATTAAAATCTTTATGAAGTCGATTTTTTTTTTGGAGTCAATAGGTCCTTTTTCTTGCGATCTACCTGTCGACTTCATTAGTGCAGGTGACATGATTAAAGCATCCGGTACACTCTGTAAAAGCGGTTGGTGTTAGGAAGGGCATTCTACCGTAGAAGCCATACCAACCCATGCCAGCATGGAATACAGACGGTAAATGATGATGATGGTGATGACGACGACGATGACGATGATGATGATGAAGTCTTCTACTTATTCTATCGGTCTCTCTTGCCAAACCGCTAATTGAAACACACACACACACACACAATCTCCCTCACACACACATGCGCGCGTGCAGTCTCGCTTTCTTTCTTATACACACACACACACACAACACACACACACACACACACACACACACACACACACAACTAGCTAGGTATGATCACTATTGATAAGAACTGAAGCTACTACCATTATCCCCGACATAATTAGGCTATCAACAGGAATATTTCGCGGTGACGCCTTCTCTGTAATTCCTTTCGTCCCAGCAGTGAACCTTTTGTCAGCCCTTTTACGAGAAACACAAAGGATTACATGATAGGAACTGCAAATGAAAGAAAGATTAATTTCAACCACACCTTTTTTTTGTTGATAAACATAAACTCTACCAAAGGAGCAGCTATGAATGGCCACAAAATTCTCACGGGAAATAGGAATGGAGTTTGGTCAGAACGATTGTTCATGCTGTCGAACGGGCAAGGAATATGGCCATCAATGGCTTGTCTGTCACTTATGTCCCTATTATAAGTGATGAATGTTACAAATACCTTGCAATCAACAAGAACATGGCGTATGCTGGTGCTGTAACGCTAGAATGACTAAAGAATACTTCGGGAAGTCAGAATTATCTGCATTCAATAAAACTGTGCTCACAATGGTTTCGCGGTGCCAGTGCTATCTTCGACTGCACACTGGAAGAAATCTTCAACTTGAACATCAGGACTAAGAAAACACTAACAATGACTGCTAAGTTCCACTTCAACTGTGACGCATGTTAAACGAAGGTTGAGGCATAAGATCATTCTAAACCAGTGCTCCCCTACTGGTATGTCACGGCACACTGGTGTGCCACGAGACGATGCTAGGTGTGCTGCAGTGAAATTTGAATATAATTTTTTTCCTTATACTTTTAGTTATATTTTTAGTTCAGGTGTGCCGCCGAATTTTGAAAAGAGTAGTGCAGGTGTGCCGCCAAATTTTGAAAAGAGTAGTTCAGGTGTGCCGCCGAATTTTGAAAGGAATATAAGTGTACCGCGAGTGAAAGAAGGTTGCGGAGCACTGAGTACTGCATTGTGTCACTTTGACAATACCTGCTGGACAACAAAGAGAGAAATGAGTACACTATGGGCAGGTGAGGCTGTGTGATAAGAAGCTTGCTTCCCAACTATACGGTTCTGGGTTCTGTCCCAATGCGTGGCACCAAGGGCAAGTGTCTTTTACTATAGCCTATTCCGCCAATTTCTGACTGACTTGATATCTTCCCAGCCTTATTATTTAAGGTCGGAGGAGGATAGCTCTTTTACCTTTTTATTTTTTTTATTTTTTACATTTTATTATATATTATATATTATATATTTCGTATATATATATATTACCAAATATATACGTTTTATTTACTATTTTGCACATTATTTAGTCATTGTTATATGTTTTATCTTATATTTAATCTTTCTATATGTAATTTTTCTAAATGATATAATTTAATTTTCATTATTGAATTGATAAAAGGTGTTTTTTACTAATTTATAGAGTTGGTGTTTACGTCCCCATGACTTAGCGGTTCGGCAAAAGACACTGACAGAATAAGTAACAGGCTTAGCAAAAAAAGTCCTGGCTGGGGGCCGATGCATTTGACTAAAAATTCAAGGTGGTGCCCCAGCATGGCCGCAGTCTAATGACTGAAACAAGTAAAAGATAAAAAAATAAAAGATACTCAGCAGTGAAGGTAATAATTTTTGGGGATTAGGCGAAAATCACCCGAACAAATATTCCGAGTTTACAGCTAATCCATGTTAATTAAGAGTGGCTGGATTGATCTACTTAAATTTTGACTTGGAAGGAAAATACTTATCATGCTAGTGGAAAGTTATGTATGGCTACATATCCATACCCCGCAAGCTAGAGAATGCTAGCAACATTGAGAAATATGCGTGAGCAAAAGTTGTGCATCGTTGTGGAGATTACTTACTCTGCAGATGTGGATGTCTCATCAAACATAGGGAAAAGGAGAACGTCTATGGAGAACTGAGGAGAAACCCGCAAGACTTATATCCAGACTATGGGTTTTATTTGTTCCTCTCATCATAGGTGGTGAAGGCACGTGGCTTAGTAGTGAGGGTATTCGATCGCAAGGTCATGAGTTCGATTACCGGCGGAACGTTGTGTCTTTGAGCAAGCCACTTTATTTCACGTTACTCCCGTCCACTCAGCTGGCAAAAATGAGTAGTACTTGTATTTCAAAGGGTCAGCCTTGTCACATTCTGTGTCATACTAAATATCCCCGAGAACTACGTTAAGGGTATGCGTGTCTGTGGAGTGCTCAACCACTTGCACGTTAATTTCACGAGCAGACTGTTCCATTGATTAGATCAAATGGAACCCTCATCATCGTAACAGACGGAGTGCCAGTTATTATCATAGATTACTGATCTGTGTAACAAATGATCTGCCAAGAAACCTAGAAATCTTGGGGTTCACCTAAAAAGAATGGTGCTCCAGCATGGCCTCAGTCAAATGACTGAAACAAGTAAAAAGAAAAAAAAGCTGATTTGCATTCTTCAGATATTATCGATTTGTGGAAGAGCGAAAATTTGTTAAACATTTCAGGGACCGTTTGAGGTTCCTGGGTGAACACGGGTATTGTTGGCATCCTTTTGTGGTGTCGGGAGACAATGGAGTTGCGCATAAACTAATCCAGTCTGGTTTTTACATTTCATGTCCCCTCCAGTTTCCTCTCCAGTTTTGTGCAGGCCTGGGCTAGATGTAAGAAAATCCTGGGTAGCCCAATCGTCAGGACCTTCTCTCTCGACCTTGCTGATGTAGTCCAAAGGAATGCAGAGCATTACGTTTAGCACCAGCTTGGTTGCAGGAGCTGCTGGAAGAGTATCGAGTAGGGGCTCCACTCCGGATGTCTTTGAAGGTTGTCTCCTCTCCGTAACCCTGGATAGGGGCCCATACCGAGTACTGTCAGCCGGAGCCAGCTGAGCCCGGGATTCGTGTTAGGCAGGGTCGTCACTCCTTGAAGTAGTGAAGAAAATCGCTACCCACTACCTAACATGGGTCCATAATCATTTATACACATGGAATGCATGTAAATGCACACTCACACAAGCAGTAATGAAGCGATCGCTTGTGTTCTGTCGTGACATGCACACTTACAAGTTGGAAGTTCATCCACATGCACACACATACGCATAACATGCCCATATATAGGCATACATCAATCAACCCAGGTAAACACAAATACTAAGAGTAGTCTTTACTTAGACACAACAGCTTTGCTACTTTATTAGTGACCCGCTTCAGTTCTGTTAAGGAAAAAAGCCTTAAAAATAAATCCCAAAGAAACACATACGTACGTTCGTACTTACATATGTACTAGCATCCCGTCCGGGCAGGAGTATATACGCCACAGAGTCTGAGAAACTGGCTTTATGAGTCTATGGCTTAGGAGGGACCGGGTGATCCTTTGCATAATACCTTTCACACGATGTAATCTGAAATGCGTTGTAGGGCGTCATGCTCAGTTGAAGAACGACGAAGGCAGGTTTTCCTATCGCCAACCCGATGACCTCAATATTCGACGACGTTCAGTCAGTTCACATGCCTGACGGTTTCTTTTATTGTAAATGCCGAACTGGTTAATCCTCAGTTTTCGAACCACAACTGTATCGTATTGCAAGCAGATACTTTTCTATGACGGCACACATGCGAAAATACCATGTGTGAATAACTAAGACAGTTTAAATAAATCGATAAATAAATAAAAATAAAAGTTCAAAGTAGTCAGTCATTTACAGGAGCACGATGTCGTGCGTTCTACAGACTCACAGTTACCGAAAGGGCGTCATGCGTCATGTGTACTCAGTGCGTGACTCCTCATTCCGCCACAAAAACTACTACCATTCTTTTTAAATCACGAGACACATGTTTCTTTGAAGGACCCATATATATATATATATATATATATATATAATCTCTAATGTAGGATAAAATTTTTTCGAAAAAAAATTTCATCAATGGCCAGCATATTAAAAAATACCTTTAAAAGTTAAATTATAAGAGCAAACGAAAAAATGTCTAATGCCAAATATGCCGAAAATTGACATATTGTCCATTTACCATATAATTTTTTTCCCCAGTACGTACGCTACTCGAAAAATTATATGGTAAATGGACAATATGTCAATTTTCGGCATTAGAAATTTTTTCGTTTGCTCTTATTTATAAGTTGTTTATAATTTAACTTTTAAAGGTATTTTTTAATATGCTGGCCATTGATGAAATTTTTTTTCGAAAAAATTTTATCCTACATTAGATATAAATTTAATAGTGTTCACTTCAGGACTCTCCCACTCTGTGAGTGCCTCAGTTCAAATCGCACGTGTCTTGAATGGGCTGGAGTATTTCTATTTTGGATTTATTTGGGGTACTTAGTTGTGTTTGCTTCTTCCATGGGTATGAGTACGAATCTAATTTACTTCTTTGCCACATGTATCACTGACGAAGAGAGGGTTCTTTTTGAACTAACTCTGAAATCGGTCCGATATGGTAATAATGGAATTTTTTTAGAGATTTCTGTTGGATTTTTTTCGAGTAGCGTGCGTACTGGAAAAAAATTATATGGTAAATGTCCAATTTTCGGCATATTTGGCATTAGAAATTTTTTCGTTTGCCCTTATTTATAAGTTGTCACTGCGTGACATCTTGGGCAAGTGTCTTCTACTATAGCCTCGGGCCGACCAAAGCCTTGCAACCTTTTCAATAGTTTTGAGAGTGAAAACTATTGAAAAGGTTGCAAAACGCAACGAAAATTTTAGGAAAATAAAAATAAGAAAAAAGTGGAAATATATACATACATTTGTACTCTTTTACTTGTTTCAGTCATTTGACTGCGGCCATGCTGGAGCACCGCCTTTAGTCGAGCAAATCGACCCCGGGACTTATTCTTTGTAAGCCCAGTACTTATTCTATCGGTCTCTTTTGCCGAACCGCTAAGTGACGGGGACGTAACCACACCAGCATCAGTTGTCAAGCAATGCTAGGGAGACAAACACAGACACACAAACACACACACACATACATATATATATACATATATACGACAGGCTTCTTTCAGTTTCCGTCTACCAAATCCACTCACAAGGCATTGGTCGGCCCGGGGCTATAGCAGAAGACACTTGCCCAAGATACCACGCAGTGGGACTGAACCCGGAACCATGTGGTTGGTTAGCAAGCTACTTACCGCACAGCCACTCCTGCGCCTATGTATATATAAATATTAATATAAATTTATTTATATATATATATATTATATATATATATATATATATATATAGATATATATATATATATATATATATATATATATATATAAATATTTATTATATATATATATATATAAACAAATACACGAGGACGTGGTACATGTAAGTATTAGCAGATGCTCGGGATAGGAAAGAAAAGTGCTCCAAAGTTTCGAGCAGACTTCTTCTTCAGAAACAGAGGAAGTCCAAGAAAAAAGGAAGAGGAGGAAGAAAATCGCCAATGACAATATGGTTATATTTTAAAATGTATACACAAACACACACACACACACATATATATATATATTACATACATACATACACACACACACACTATATACATAATACACACACACACCTATATATATATACATACATACATACACACACACACACATATATACATAATACACACACACACTATATATATATATATATATATATATTATATATAATATTATATATTATATCTATATATATACATAGTATGTACATATATACACACATATATATGTATATATAAGCAGAATATATACGTCACTAAAATGAACAAAGGGCACTAATCAGCACTACTATTGCTAGAAATAAGGGTCAAAACGACTCAATAACGAACAAAAGCACTATCTTAATGAGCTGACGGGGGGGGGGGGGGTGGACAAGCTTCCTTCGGTCGCAGATACAGCCAGATAATCCATGATTTCGCGTTTTGATGCTTAATGCATCTTAACGTTCATCAGTGGCTCGCACTGCGCCTGGGGTTAAACTCATCACGTCTTGTCAGCTTATAAGATTTTCGTTTGAGATCATATGCTGATTTCAAAAATGGTAAAAGTGAAAATTATTGGTTGCCATTGAGTTGTTTTGATTCTTATTTCTAGTTGCTGATAAGTGCCCTAAAATTGCGATTTTGCCACCTATATTTGTTTCTCTCGTTTGCGTATTGAACTCATTTGTTTTCGTATTTCATGTTGTTTACTGTTGGTGACGTCCTATACCCAGTATATGCATATGTTATATAAATGTATATATATATATATATGCATATATATATATATATATATATGCAGGAGATATGCCTATATATGCAGAGATATGCCTATATATGCATATATATATATATAATATATATATATCTATATATATAATATGCAGAGATATGCATTATATATGCATATATATATATATTAGATATATATATATTATATATATATAGATATATATTATATATATATAATATATATATATAGGTACCTATACCAGTTTCACACTTGCCAATGTTAACTTCAAATTGTCATCGACCAGTTTAATTTCGTCATTATCAACTTAGATGTTATTATCGAAGGGTTGAGTGACTTTTCTTCTTTCTTTTTATGCAAGATTATTGACATAGTGACTACTTGTTGAAGAATTATGAAAGAATGTAAACGTGTAAATGATTTTGTATAATAAAAATTGTTGCAAGATTACCATAAATATACATCTATTCAATATAATGGGTGTCTAACTGCGTAATAAATTGTTACTGTTCCTTTATCGCATACTGTCCGGTTCTTGTTCTCTATTACCTGCCACTCGCCGGTGTAAACTTTCTAGTTTGTACCCTATATATATATATATATATATATATATATATATATATATATATATATATATATATATATATATATATATATGTATATACAAATAAATGAAAGAATGGAGGTGAACGACGATTTACAAAAATTCCTTTATCCTCGACATATGTTTCGAAGACTGCATATCCTAATTTCGAAGGAATAAGGGGTGCATTTAGCCGCCTTCTCATCAGGAAAGACAAGGAACTTATGTCAGCATCATGATGACATTATCGCTATGGACTCCGTGTGGGCGTCATCTAAAAGTTTTGTTCATCATGATGCTGACATAAGTTCCTTGTCTTCTGATGAGAAGGCGGCATAATGCACCCCTTATTCCTTCGAAATTAGGAATATGCAGTCTTCGAAACATATGTCGAGGATAAAGGAATTTTGTAAATCGTCGTTCAACTCCATTCTTTCATTTATTTGTATTAAAAAAACCCACAAATTTCCACACGAAAGCACGTGATCTCTGCCTTGGCATGTAGCTTCACCGTGTTTTTCTGACGTGGAATTGCTACCCGGGTATCGGTTAACCGAATTATCCATACTAGGATAAATATTCAAAGACTAATACATATATATATATATATATATATATATATATATTATATATATATATATCTATATATATATATATATATATATAATATATATATATATATATATATATATGTATGTATGTATGTATGTATGTATATATATATATATATAATTATATATATATATATATATATATAAATAATATATTATAATATCTAATGTATATAATATCTATATAAAATATATGCATATATATATAAATATATGCATATATATAAATATATGTATATATATATATAAATATATGTATATTATATATCAATATATGTAATATAGATATATATATAGATATATATACACTTACACATACACACATATACTTATAATAACACGAATAGGTGGAGGTTGACTCCACCTAGGGCAAGTGTGTTTACGATAGCCTCGAGCCGATCAAAACCTTGTGAGTAGATTTGGTAGACAGAAACTGTCTATATATCTGTGTGTGTGCCTTTGTGTCTGTGTTTGTTTTTCCTCCATCGCTTGACAACCGATGGTGGTGTGTTTATATCCCCGTAGCTTAGTAGTTCGGCAAAAGAGAATGACAGAATAAGTCTTACAAAGAATTTTCCTGGAGTCTAAAACCATGGGATAGGAATAGAATATGAAAGTGGATGGGGAACAAAAAATTTTGCGAAAATATTAAAATTTTAGTACAAGAAAAAGTTCAGAATTGTAGTTTCCACGATATGGAGTACAGGTATCCAAAGATAAATGGATAAACAAATAAATAGATAAATAATCTTTTCTACTCTAGGCAAAAGGCCCGAATTTTGTTGGAAGGGGGCCAGTCGATTAGATTGACCCCAGTACGCAATTGGTACTTAATTTATCGACCCCGAAGGGATGAAAGTCGAAGTTGACCTCGGCGGAATTTGAACTCGGAACGTAACGCCAGACGAAATACCTATTTCTTTATTACCCAGGATGGGCTAAACATAGAGGGGACAAACAAGGACAGACAAACGGATTAAGTCGATGATATTGACTCCAGTGCGTAACTGGTACTTATTTAATCGACCCCGAAAGGATGAAAGGCAAAGTCGATCTCGGCGGAATTTGAACTCAGAATGTAGCGGCAGACGAAATACCGCAAAGCATTTCGCCCGGCGTGCTAACGATTCTGTCAGCTCGCCACTTTAACAACAACAGCAACAACAACAATGACAATAATGATTTCATTTATTTTCTACCAGGGTGAAGGATGAGGGAAACAATACAAAGACAGACATAAGGTGTGGGTGTATACATATAACGAAACGATAATATAATTATAAACTATGTGAGTATACACGGTATACAATGAAAAGGAAAGAATATATACATAGCATACAAAGGTTTAAAGAAAAAAATGGGTGTGGGATATAGCCCTCCTGATACAGGATTGCCTCTAGGGATAATAGAGGAATTCCACTGTCCGTGTCCGAGATTTCCTTGAACATCGAAAGTGCCCTCTCCAATTCCTTCTCTCGGATTCACAGGTCTACACTTAGACCATCTACTCTTGCCATTTTCGCAACTTTCACCCACCTTTCAGTAAACTCATTCGAGGACAGCACTTCCTTCTCCACCCCCAATTTCCTTTTCAAGTGAAACTTGATGAAGTCAATGAGAGCTCTACCAAAGAGGAATGTATCTGTCCTCATGCCGTCAAGCAAACCTCTTTCGCCACAGTCATCAGGCAAAGGAAAACTGCCTTGTCTGCTCGATTGAAGGAGGGCGGAGGGGCAATCATCACTCGGCCGATAGACGGATCCGTCCCACATGTGACGGCAGCTGCTCGACATAACCCCGCAAATCAGCAATGCCCGGACACCGAACGAGTGCACGGAAAACGGTTTCGTCACTCTACGTGCATCTCAGAGGACAAGCCTGTCTGACAGTATATCCAAGCCTGTAGAGTTCATTTCGAACCAGTAGCACCCTCCGGTAGCACTGCTAAGCCAAGGACATCTGGAAATTATCCATGATAGTCCCCGGCCATAAAGTCCTTCGGAACAGACTAACCAGTCCATCGGCACCTGGAGTCCC
The DNA here is from genome assembly GCF_006345805.1 of Octopus sinensis. NCBI lineage: Eukaryota > Metazoa > Mollusca > Cephalopoda > Octopoda > Octopodidae > Octopus > Octopus sinensis. Next base: position 142,403 of record NC_043006.1, on the reverse strand, counting down.
CCCGAGAACGTCGTCGCACTTTCTCGCTACTAATCCTCTATAAATTTCTAAAGCGGAACATCCACCGATCCCATTGCCCGACTGGTAGAGGGCTGTGAGCGGCTGACAACATTCTAGGTACCAGGCACTTAGTCTCGGTCTTTTCTCCACTCAGGACTCCAGCTCCGTCAAGGAGACGAGCTGCGGAAAGAAGAGCCTTACAAACGAAGCCCCCACACGCTCACCGTCCAGAAATCGTTGCAGGTGGCGTAACTTAAGAGCATGTCTGCGCATTAGGACCCACAGCATACCTACCCACCACTCAGAGGATGCTTGAAACAGACTGATCGCCTGGCCATTGGAACGCGTCCCTTCCACAAGAATTTAGGTAAAAGACGCTCCACCCTGGTCAAGCAGTAATCGGGACAAAGCATGACGGTCAAGCGATAAATGGTAATGGAAGCCATGTAGTCATTCTCCACCTCTGCCCGACCTTTCATGGACAGCTTCCTCTCAGCCCATTTCTGGGTAAGACTGGTCTCCACTTCGGAGGCGTCCGACACCATGACAGTAACATCGTCTGTGTATGCCCCAACACTGCCCTTCCGTACCGCGGTTCGAAAGGACTGCCCCTTAACTGTTCCAGCTTCCGCAGCAGTGGCTTGAGTGCCAATACGTAAAGAAGAGGCGACAGCGAGTAGCCCTGATGGACCGAGCGTGCGATGCCAAACGGTTCCGATAGGTAACCGTTTACTTTGACCGCTGAACAGCTGCTGCTGCTAATAATGATAATAATAATAATGATAATAATAATAATAATAATAATAATAATAATAATAATAATAATAATCGTTTCCCTATTGGCCACAAAGGCCAAACACAAAAACAAATATAGACAATACAAAACAAGGGACGCGTCGGGTTTAACACAAGAATCGAGTAAATAATAAAATAACAAAAAGAAAAGTCTAACAATTAAAATACCCAATTGGGGAGAGTGCCACCCAGGGTCAACTAAGGCGCACCACACCTCCTGGTCACCCTGACCGCCAAGAGCTCCTTAGGCAGGCACCCCTACATGTGAATGTTCAACTTTCTTTATTGACCACATGGGTTACAAAACCTCAGAAGAATTCAAGTATAAAGGACAGCAGAGAATACATAGAGACATGCAATTAACAATCAACAGAAAATTCCTTAATTGGAGTAAGGGCTACCACTCAGCGGTGAACCAGGAACCCACGGACAAGTGTTCCTCTTCTCCGTTCTTTCAAGTCTACAAGTGCTATGCTAGGAACAGGTCGTTTCACTCGGGTCATTCTCGCTAAATTTACCCAATTTTTTGCAGAAATACTGGTGCAGGCACTTCCCTCTCCACCACCGAGGATTTCGCAGAAAAGTAGTGTTTTCAAACAACAACAACAACAATAATAATAACAACGATGATTTCTTTTATTTGCCACCAGGGCGAAGGATGAGGGGAACAATACAAAGACAGACATGAAGTGTTGGGGATTTACATATGAAATGATAAAAAAAATTGCAAGTACATACACAGCATGCGGCATGCAATAAAATAAAATGAAGGGAGGTTCAGCTATCAATAATAATAATAATAATAATAATAATAACAGCCCTTTCTAATACAGGCACAAGACCTGAAATTGGGGGTGGGGAGAGATAGTCGATTACATCGACCCCAGTACTCAACTGGTACTTGATTTATCGACCCCGAAAGGATGAAAGGCAAAGTCGACTTCGGCGGAATTTGAACCCAGAACGTAGCGACTGGCGAAAGAAATACCGCTATTTTATCCAGCGTGTTAACGATTAAGAAAAGCATTATAGACAGGACAAAACAAAGAATGTGTGTGTGAGTGTGTGTTGTTGTTGTGAGGGTTTTGCGTGTAAACAAGACTAACAAACTTTCAACTAAATCATCGATGTGTGATCCTCAATAGGGAGAAGACGTTTGAGGGATGCTCATGGAAAAATCCCATAAAAAAAAAAACAGACGTACTTTCACTTTGGGGGAAGATGCTTTTTTTTTACTTTCCTTTTTTTTATCATCTACAGGCGTATACTCTGGGCAGGGATGTTCACCCGCGCCATTCTCGCCACTTTCATCCACCTTTCAGCAAATTGGCTAGCAAACAACACTTCCCACTCTTCGCTTATTTTCCTTTTCAAGTGAAACTTGAAGTTGATCAGGGGTTGGCCAAAGAGAAAAGTATTTGTCTTCAGCCCCTCCAATCTCGTCCACCATACAACCTCTTTCGCCATGGTCACCAGGCATATGAAAATAACATTTCCTTCTCGGTTAAAGGAAGGCGGCGAGGCGATGTCCACGATGGATTCAGTTGACGGCCGGATCCGTCCCACATGCGACGGCAGGGGTTCAATATAGAACCAGAGGCCAGCAATGCTTGGGCACTGGATGAGTGCATGCAGGAACGTCTCGTCGTCCTGTGTGCATCTCGTATTGCTCCGCTGACGGCACACACGTGCCTATAAATTTTATCACGAATAGGCAAAGCTCCCCAGTAGCACTGCCAGGCCAGAGATTTTTGGAAATTATCTATCGGTTCCGGGCCGAAAGTTCTCCGGAAAAGAGCGGCTAGTTGATCTTCTTCGACGCCCAAGAACGTCGTCGCATTTTCCCCTCCACTAATCCTCTATAAAAAGCTTAAGTGGACGTTCAAGTGTCCGATTGGCTGAGGTCTGAGAGCACTTGAAGACACTCCACTTTCCAAATGCTCACCATCGGTCTCCGTTTTACTCAGAACTGCAACTCCGTTAAAGAGGGATAAATTGATCACATGATTGATACTTAATTTATCGACCCCGAAAGGATGAATAGTAAAGTCGACCTCAGCGGAATTTCAACTCAGAACATAAAGACCTGCGAAATGTCGCTAAACATTTTGTCCGGCTAACGATCCTGCCACCTCGATACTCTAATAATAATAATAATAATAATAATAATAATAATAATAATAATGCCCTGATGCAGTACCAGGCAGTGGCTCTCATCGCTTCCGATCTTAACTGATTGGAAGTGTCGTCATGTACATTGTTTTGTCTTGGCATAAAAGATGGGCTATAACAAATATTCTGCTCAATACCACAGATTTGCCTGTCAGTTGTTTGACCTTAACCAGTTGAGCTTGTCCCTTGGTGACTGACGATATGTGCATCTCTGATCACGAGCAGAAATAATGGGGGAGCATCATAGCCATGTGTTGAGAGGAATTCTTTGGGGGTTTGGGTAATTCACGTTTGACAACATGAGTATCTTGTTCACCATACTTAAGCAACCCTTATTCAGGGACCTTTTGAGAGGGATGGGTTACTCGACCAGAAGAAAATTCTAACTGGGCCCCACCTGCAAGGTCGTGTGCTGTTTATCTTGATATGAGATCACCATCTCGCGCACATATGGTTGTGATGCATGTGCCTGGTGTACCCTTATCGGACGGGTAGTCATGATGGGTATACTGGCTTCGTATATTTTACCCCAGTGTCACTTTGGTGGCATGCGCTGCTCTCACACTCAACAACAACAACAACAACAACAACAACAACAACAACAACAACAACAACAACAATAATACTGATGATGATAATGATGATGATAACTTCAATTTTTTTTTTGCCACAAGGGCAGCTTGGGGGAGGTTGGGATGAGTCGATTACATCGACCCCAGTTTTCAACTCCTTCCAATATTATCGACCTCGAAGCGATGCTGAAAGGTGAAGTCGACCTCGGCGGAAATTTTGAATTCAGAACGCAATGACGGACGAAATACTTACTGCTAAGCATTTCGCCCGGCGTGCTAACGATTCTACCAGCTCGCCGCCTTTATAGTAACAACAACAACAGTAACAACAACAACAACAACAACAACAATAACAATAACAACAATAACAATAATAATAACAATAACAATAACAATAATAATAATAATAATAACCATCAGAGTATCACAACAAATCACAGCACATACCCAAGGCACACAGAGCTGCGCTCGGTAGTGAAGTGAAAGCACGCTATAAAAATAAAACTACTGAATAATAATAATAATAATAATAATAATAATAATATAATAATAATAATAATAATAATAATAATAATAATAATAACGATGACGACGACGATGATGATGATAATAATGATTTCAAATTTTGGCACAAATGACAGTAATTTTGGGGAAGTAGGTAAATCAGCTTTCTGTAAATCGATTACATCGACTAAAGTGTTCGATGATAGGTGCTTTTTTTATCGATTCTGATAGCGATGAAAGGCAGAGTTGACTTCGGCGGAAATTGAACTCAGAACGTAAAGAACCGGAGGAGAGCCGAAAATACTACTACTACTACTACTACTACTACTACTACTAATAATAATAATAATAATAATAATGATGATAATAATAATAGTAATAATAATAATAATAATCATTTCTACTATAGGCATAAGGCCTAAAATTTTAGGGGAGGGGGATAGTCGATTAGATCGATCTCAGTGCGTAACTGGTATTTACTTAATCGACCCCGAAAGGATGACTGATCCTTTCTACTGTAGACACAAAGCCTGAAACTTGGGGGAAGGGATTAAGTCGATTACATCGACCCCAGTGCGTAACAGGTACTTATTTAATCGACCCCGAAAAGATGAAGGCAAAGTCGACCTGGGCGGAATTTGAACTCAGAATGTAAAGAGCCGAGGGAAAGAAAACCCAATAATAATAATAATAATATAATAATAATAATAATAATAATAATAATAATAATAACCTTTTCTACTCTAGGCACAAGGCCCTAAATTTTTTTTTTGGGGGGGGGGCAGTCGATTAGATCGATCCCAGTATGCAACTGGTACTTAATTATCGACCCCCGAAAGGATGAAAAGCAAAGTCGACCT
>NC_043006.1:130000-132500 GCF_006345805.1 Octopus sinensis | reverse complement strand
CTAGGTTAAGGGGACGTAAACAAACTAATACCGGTCGTCAAGCGGTAGGAGGCAAACACAAACAGGCTCACACACGTGCGCACCCACACACAGAGACATTTGTGTACTTGAATGTATTTATATGAGTATGCATATACATACATCATAAACATATATATATACATTTACACACACACACAAACACATATATGTATATATATATATATTATATATATATATATATTATATATATACATATATATATATATACTCTTACTCTTTTCTCTTTTACTCTTTTACTTGTTTCAGTCACCCCAGGACTTATTCTTTGTAAGCCCAGCACTTATTCTATCGGACTCTTTTGCCGAACCGCTAAGTTACGGCGACGTAAACACACTACCATCGGTTGTCAAGTGATGTTAGCGGGGACACAGATACACAAACACTCACACACATATATATGCATATACATATATACAACGGTCTTCTTTCAGTGTCCGTCTACCAAATCCACTCACAAAGCTTGTACCACGCAGTGGGACTGAACCCGGAACCATGTAGTTGGTAAGCAAGCTACTTACTACACAGTCACTCCTGCGCCTATATATATACATACATATCTACATACATACATACATACATACATACATACATACATACATACATACATACATACATACATACATACATACATACATGTATGTATGTATACACACACACGCACACACACACACACATATTGTATGTATGTATACATCCATATATATATATATCTATCTTCTTTTATTCTTTTATATGTTTCAGCCTTAAGGTTGCGGCCATGCTGGGGCACCGCCATTGTAATCACCCTTTAATTGGCCAATTATATGGGTTTGGCTTCTGGTGAAAGAAGTTCGATATCGCTGCCCTCTTTTGAGTTTCCTGCCTTGATACTGGGTCATCTGGGATCTTAGATAGTAAGAGGTCCAGTTGTTTCTTGAAAGTATCTCCTCCCACACCATTGAGGTCCCTCAGATATTTTAGAAAGGAGTTAAATTGCTGTGGGCTCTTGAATCCCAAGCTATTGCAGTACATGGTCCTCGCGCTAGATGAGACTGCTGGGGCTTTTGGAACAGTGCAATAACGTCCATTTCGAGGTCTGGTATAACTCTCAATTCCAAAGTTTGGTGCCAACCCCTCCAGTATCTCCCATACATATATCCCTGCGTACCTCTCCCGCCTTCGCTTCAGGGAGTAGAGCCGTAGTTCTTTCAGTCTCTCCCAATAGCTCAGCTGTTCCATTGATGCAATTTTCCTCGTGTAGCATCTCTGAACCGCTATTAATCATACGGTGCAGGGTGACCATAGTTGAGAGCAGTAGTCCAGACGGCTGAGGACAAATGGTCTCCATAGGACCAGCATAGTTTCCTGGTCCCTTGTTCTGAAGGTTCTCAGAATCTATGCAGCCATTTGCCTGCACAGTGCCACCATCTTGGTCACATGCATGCGAAAGTTTCATTAAAGTCATGTATATTTATTTATTAATTTATTATATGACGGAACGCACGCATCCATTTCCAAGTAAGATTGTTCTTAATATTAATAATGATGCGCACTCTTAACCTTTCTCTCCCCCTCCCTTTCTCAGCCTTCATTCTTTTGGCTTTCCTTTTCTTCTACCTTACTGTCTCTCATTCTTCATTCTTTTCTCTACAACCATTCCCTGTTTTCTCTCCCTTTCTCTTACTCCTCCTCCTCCCTCCCGTCGCGGTCATGTGATGAGAAGGCTACTACTGTCTTTCTTCTCCTGGCTTCCTTCAAGTAGAGACGGCACATCTGTTGCTCCCTCGCCGTTCTCAAAAAATAGCGTTCGTAAACATTTTTATCTCGTTTGGCTTAACAGCCCTTCTTGTTTGTGTTACTGCTATTCTCCTTGTCCTGTCTTTTACTGTTTATATTTTGTACTGTCGTTACTGTCCTGTTTTTGTTACCATTTTTACCCCTCCGCAAAAAAATCTCTAATTTTATTTAATTTGATTTTCGCGGGAAGGAAAGTTTCATTAAAGTCATGTATAGTTATATTTATTTTATTATATTATATATATATATATATTATATATATATATATATATATATATATATATATATATTATTTATTTGAGAAAAAATGAAATATATTTTTTATGGATAATTCGTTTAACCGATACCTGGGTAGCAATTCACATCAGAAATAACATGGTTGAAGTTACGTGCCTAGGGCAAGACTACGTGTTTCGTGTGGAAATTTGTGGTGTATTTTTATAAATTTATGAATAAATGAAAGAATGGAGTTGAACGACAATTAACAAATTCCTTCCTTATTTGTCGAAAATAAACGAAATTTGTTATTTGTCGTTCACTCCATTCTTTCATTTATTCATAAATTTTATAAATATATATATAATATATATTATATATATATATATATATATATATATATATATTATATATATATATATACATACATATATATATATATATAACCCAAAAATAAGCCAACAAG
>NC_043006.1:87500-127500 GCF_006345805.1 Octopus sinensis | reverse complement strand
GTAATAACAGGACAAAAACAGCGGGTGTCTTACGACTATATATATGTGTGTGGACTCTTTACTCTTTTACACTTTTACTTGTTTCAGTCATCTGACTGCCGCCATGCTGGAGCACCACCTTTAGTCGACCAAATCGACCCCAGGACTTATTCTTTGGAAGCCTAGTACTTATTCTATCAGTCTCTTTTGCCGAACCACTAAGTTACGGGGACGTAAACACACCAGAGTCGGTTGTCAAGCGATGTTGGGGGGACAGACACAGACACAAACACATACACACACGTAAACATATATATACATGTATACGACAGACTTCTCTCAGTTTCCATCTACCAAATCCACTCACAAGGCTTTGGTCGGCCCGAGGCTATAGTAGAAGACACTTGCCCAAGGTTCCACGAAGTGGGACTGAACCAGAACCATGTGGTTGGTAAGCATGCGTTAATATATATATTATATATATATATATATTATAATATATATATATGAATATTGAACAACTCATTATCGTTTTGTTTACCATGTAGGCAGTCATCGAAATTTTTGTTTGTCTTGTTGTGTCGAGAGAGGTCCCTTTCTTTCCTGATGAGAAGACTGCATAATGCACCCTTCATTCCTTTGGAATGAAAAATGTGTCTTCGAAACATATGTCGAGAGTAAAGGAATTTTGTTAACATCTTCGTCGACTCCATTCTTTCATTTATTCATTATATATATAATATATATATATATTAATATATATATATATTAATATATATATATATATATATATATATATATAGCTACTCTTATTATAAATATATATATTATTATAAAAATTATTTACTTAAACTGCACGGAACGTAATATATCACGAAGAGAGATCCCCCAGAAGATCGTGAAGAAACTATAGGGAATATTTTATGTGGAGTTTTATTATTTATTTAGTTGAATTTCGTTGATTTCATATGTGCCATTTTTTCCTGACCCTCCTTCATTTGACCTTGATATTATTATTATTTTCTTTTTTTGGTTGCATTTCTGATCTTTCTGGTGTCTAAAGATAGTTTTCTGGAGAACTGAAGCGGCAAATTTAACTTATCTTGGCTTACTCATTTTGCCCCAGCCTTTTATATGTCTTTTATATACTCAAAGAGAAAGGCGATAATTTTCTGCAACAACCATCAAATTACGTTATAATACTTTTAATGCATTTAGGGAAGACCATTTGTTTAGCTGATATAGTTTTTGTAAGGAAGTAAACATTTGTAAAATATATATTTTGACTGAAAGCCAAAAAATACAGTAAAACCCCCTCATTTTGCTCCCTCCACCCCACAATTCTTAATGCTTTTCCGATAGATTCCAATGTGAATATGTTTTTCGCTGGTGTATTCCGATTTCGAAGAACAACTCTTTTCACCTGTTTTGTGTGAGCAACACACTCGATTCCTTGACATGAAGGGACTTTGAGACACTGCGGTGTTTCGACCTCTCTAAGCCACCTCCAGATCAATGAAACTAAACAATAACGTTGGCTCTTGTTTGTAGAATTCTGCAAATAAATATTTGCTGGTGCGTGTTGATGCCTGTCTAACCGATAATATATCGTCACGTGCACGCAGTAGAGTGAAAATCAAAGCAATGAAGTACATATTCGTTCTTAATACGTTCCGGCAGATTCGAATGTAAAATAGACCAGTTGCCGTTGGGTGAAACGAAATAGTTTTGATTAGAAATTGAAACCGTATCACGGACTCACTTTATTGAGAGCTAATTTGTTGCTCTCTAGTGCTTGTTATGAATTTGATAAAGGAAAAAAAGAAAGCCGTGATGTTTGTATCTATCATTCCCAGATCATTAGTAGCGTGAAGTGAAGTGAATTTGTTTCAAACCAGAATCGTGTCGAAGAGTCTGTTCGCTGAGAGCTTTTCTCTTGGTCTTGATAACTTTTGGAAAAGAGGGCGGCGAGCTGGCAGAAACTTTAGCACGCCGGGCGAAATGCGTAGCCGTATTTCGTCTGCCGTTACGTTCTGAGTTCAAATTCCGCCGAGGTCGACTTTGCCTTTCATCCTTTCGGGGTCGATAAATTAAGTACCAGTTACGCACTGGGGTCGATGTAATCGACTTAATCCGTTTGTCTAGCTTTGTTTGTCCTCTCCGTGTTTAGCCCCTTGTGGGTAATAAAGAAACATAATTTTTGGAAAAACAATAAGTTGACGACGCCTTCTGTAAATCTTTAAAGTCTCATGATAACTAAGTCGCCACTTAGAGCAGTACCCACTCCCACCACTACCACCACCACCATTACAACTAAGCTTGATTGGCAATGCTATTTAGATTAAGAAATTCTAGTTTGGTCGCAGGCAAGATGCCACACTTGCACTTGCTGGCATCATTATAAGATTCTCGAAGACAAACTGTCTGGCCCTTAGATGAAGAACTGCGTATCACTTCAGTTGCTTTTTTTTACCTTTAGATCCACGCTGACATCCCATGCCAAATGTACGTATTTACGTTGTTGACCAACTTGGCGGAAGTAAGGGCGGGGGAGATATAAACAGGTGAACGGGTGCATTCTGAGCGCCTGACTGACTGACTGGCCGGCAGGCTGGCTGGCTGGCTGGCCGGCCGGCTGATTGCGTTAAAAGAAAAGACGTAGAATGAAGGGATATATAAAACCGACAGGAAGAAGGTAAAAGGTGAAGTGTGAAAAGATATATATATATATATATATATATAATATATATATATATATATATAGAGAGAGAGAGAGAGGGGGGGGGAGAAAAGGAAGAGAATGTTGAAGAATTAAAAGGAAACGAGGGAGAATATGAAAGAAATGCACAAATTAAATTGATCTAAATCAGGGGTTCCCAACCTTATTTTACTTGTTGATCCCTTGAGAACTATCTTATCACCTGTGAATCCCATATATGCATATATACAGTTTTGAAATAAATTATTTGTTTGTTGGTTAGTAACAATGAAACAATTGCGTTATATTCTTAACATAAATTCCAAATACAAATCTTGAAAATTTCAATAAATACAGGTACCTCTACTCTTTTACTTGTTTCAGTCATTTGACTACGGCCAAGCTGGGACACCACCTTTAGTCGAGCAAATCAACCCCAGGACTTATTTCTTGTAAGCCTAGTACTTATTCTATCGGTCCCTTTTACCGAACCGCTAAGTTACGGGGACGTAAACGCACCAGCATCGGTTGTCAAGCGATGTTGTGGGGACAAACAAAGACACACAAACATATGCATACACACACACACACACACACACACACACACACATACACACATATATATATATATATATATATATATATATATATACATATATACGACGGGCTTCTTTCAGTTTCCGTCTACCAAATCCACTCAGAAGGCTTTGGTCGGCCTGGGGCTATAGTAGAAGACACTTGCACAAGGTGCCACCCAGTGGAACTGAACCCGGAACCATAAAGTTACTTTACTCAATTCTTTATTATTTTAAAAGCCAATTGAAACAAAGGCAGAGTATTTCACTTGAAATACTGTAACAAAAGGAAGGCTAAAGGTGGTAGTAGTGTAGGAGCTACCAGTGGAGGCGCAATGGCCCAGTGGTTAGGGCAGCGGACTCGCGGTCGTAGGATCGCGGTTTCGATTCCCAGACCGGGCATTGTGAGCGTTTATTGAGCGAAAACACCTAAAGCTTCACGAGGCTCCTGCAGAGGGTGGCAGGTGAACCCTGCTGTACTCTTTCACCACAACTTTCTCTCACTCTTTCTTCCTGTTTCTGTTGTACTTGGATTTCAAAGGGGCCAGCCTTGTCACACTCTGTGTCACGCTGAATCTCCTCGAGAACTACGTCAAGGGTACACGTGTCTGTGGAGTGTTCAGCCACTTGCACGTTAATTCCACGAGCAAGCTGTTCCGTTGATCGTATCAGCTGGGACCCTCATCGTCGTAACCGACGGAGTGCTCCTTTTTCAGAAGCTACCACTGTTCCTACAATTAAGTTTCATTTCCAGTTTGTAGTTATCTTTTCAGTTATAAGTTTTGTTTCACTGTTCTGGAAAACACATTTCTGTATTGGCATAATATCTATTTTTAAGGCTTGACCAAAGAAAGAACAGTCGTTTCAGAAACCCGAGACCGGCGGAGGAAAAGAAGAAGGAACCTATGTTTTTGCTCACTGTTATGTATATCTCTGTAAGTAGTTCAGTTAAAAGTCAATGCTCATGCGTGGGCTTTCCAGCAAATGAAGCAGTCTCTCTCCTGAGGCGTAACTCATGGATCGGGCTGTTATCTTATCTAGTGTGGGATCTTTGCCGGCGAACTACTTTTATTTGTCGCCTCTAACAAAAAGTGGCACGATACGAGGAAGGGCGGAATTCTGATTTAAGCACTCCATATAACACCTCGTTACCTTTTTGATTTTTGGAAACAAATCCCGGCAATGGCTCATTCTGGCCTGACCTGGGTTTAAACTGAAAGGCATTCGTTGCAACGAATGTACACGCAGAAAAACTTCACGAAGTATATGTAAAATATATATATATATTTTTCTCTAGTTTCACCTCAGAGCTGTGGCCATACTGATGCACAGCCGTTTTGCTACACTGTTATTACAAAGAACCTCTTCTAATATGTGGCACTTGGTGAAGCATGGAGCTTGATATAGCTACCATCATTTGCACCTCTTGCCGTGAGGTAGGTTCATCTGGGACTCTCGACAGGAAGAGGTCCAGCTTTGATTTAAAAACCCCTACATCTACTTTGTGCAAGTTCCTCAGACTCTTTGGGAGAATATTAAAAAACTGTGGGCCCTTGAAATATATATGAAAAATTTATATATGAAAAATATATAAAAAAATATGTAAAATATTAAGACAATTGACGAAAAATACTAGGCTGAGGAAAAAGTTCGTGCGCCGTGTTAAAATAATGAACTGAATGAACACCACCACCCCACAAAAATATATTTTGAAAAAGCATTATTTTAACACGGCGCACGAACTTTTTCCTCAACCTAATATCTTTATATATAAAAGTGAAGTTGTGTGAGTGTCTGTCTCCTACGATTTAGATTCCTAACTACTCCCACATTTTGCAGTGCAGTTTAATCAAAAGCGGGTATCTTATAGTCGTGATTCATATCGAGCCCTTCTGGGTATTAGCGCGCGTCTACGATGAGTCTACGATTTAAAAAAAAATTACCATCATTTTTTCCCATTTTTAATGCATTTTTTTTACTATTATATAAGGGAAGTAACTCTCTAAAAATGCTTATATAGTTATTTCCCTTATAAAACCGAGTAACGCAGGGCGATACTGCTAGTCTACAATAAAATTCTAATTGATAGATATAAAAGTAAATCTCGTGGTGTGAAGAATCAACACAACACAACGTGCGGTTATCATGGTAACAAGCTGTTCATGCCTCGCTGTCTGTTGATTGGCTAAAATTAACCAAATTTTCCCAATTTTAATTCCAAATAACATCAGATTCTTTAATTTACGAGATAAAGTAATTGGTTGATCGGAATCAAAATTCAGAGTCGCATCGTAACATCAAAATTGAAAGCAATCTGATCAAAATTAAATTTAACTTGATCCAAATCTTTTAAATTAAAGTTTATTTACCAACATCTCGCTCAGAGATTTAAAATTGTTTTTCCCTTTTAAATTAACATAAACATTTATTTATACGGATGAAAATTCGACCAAGTAGTATTCCGCATGTTAAAAGGACCATTTTCGGTAAACTTCAACAATATTTTTTATAATTATGAGTATAATTATATATGTATATATATATTTACATATACATGCATATATGTGTGCGCGTCTATCCATTTATCTATCCATCTATCTATCTATCCATCTATCTATCTATTGCAAGCTGAGCCTATCTGAGTTTTGCCTGCCCGTGTTGGCTGTCTACAGGCCGCCTCTTGCCGACCCCCAGGACGATGCTCATTTACTCGAAGCGATAAGATTCGTTTCAGCTTCGCTTGACTGTTTGGTACTAGGAGACTTCAACGCTCCCACGATCGATTGGCCCGCATCAATTTGTACAACATCTTCCCGTTTCGGCCAGGGCCTTCTTGACGTGGCTGAAGATTGTTTTCTATCGCAACATGTTGAATATCCGACAAGGCATCGGTCTGGGCAGCAGCCATCTATGCTAGATCTGGTATTCTCCGGCTATCCAAGATCAGTGTCAGACGTATCTGTGGCGCCCCTCTTGCCAAGAGTGATCATGCGGTCCTGAAGTTCGTCATGCACACAACTTTTTCTACGCCCACGACTACTTCGCTGCCACGTAGAGTCTTCTCTGCAATTAATTTGAAATTCTAACCGAGGCTTCCGCGCTTCTGGACTGGCGATCCCTGATGACGTTGTCCTCTGTTGACGAACTATGGTCATCCCTCAAAGCATATGTAATCTGTTTGACTGACCAGGCAGTTCCCGTTGGGCTTCCAAGAAGAAGAAACACAAGCCCTGGGTGACGAAGAAGTTAAACGAGAACGTCGACTCAGGATATTGCTTGGGCTGAATTCAAAAATCTGGATTCGACTGCAGCTTTTGAGGTGTACAAAACTCAACGAGACCGAGCCGTGAAAATTGAAAAGAAAGAACGCTTCAGTTATGAATACAAAATCGCGGCAAATGCCAGTAGCAATCCAAAAACCTTCTTTGCCCATGTCCAGCGGAATTCCCGCTTGAACAACCAGATTGCAACGTTGGTAGACTCAACAGGCGTATCGATTGAGGACCCTTATCAACAGAGTCAATTATTGCCGAGGCTTTTTCAACTATTTTCAAACAAGATGATGGTCGTGAACCCCCTCCATTTGATAGATCGGTACCTCCAATGCTTCGATTGGTCATCACGCGGGACGAAGTCAAACGTGTTATTCAAGGCCTCGATGTCAACAAGGGTCACGGCCCTGACGGCATACACCCACGGGTTATCAAAGCGTTGGCTCCGGTCATCTGCGAGCCCTTAACACGACTATTCAATATGTCATTGGCGACGGGTGTTATACCTGCAGACTGGAGAACAGCGATAATCTGCCCAATTTTCAAGAAAGGGAGCCGCGAAGACCCGCTTAACTACCGACCGGTTTCCCTTACATCAATAATCAGCAAGATGTTCGAAACCATCCTTAAGAAAAGTATGATGCTCCACCTCCTAAACACAGCCTCTATCTCTGATTCCCAACACGGCTTCGTGCCGAAGAGATCATGCTTGACCAACTTACTAGTAATGGAAGAATTGGTGACGCGCATCCTCGATGATAGTGATGCTGTTGACATCGTTTTATTGGACTTTGCCAAAGCTTTTGACTCGGTAAACCACCGCCTATTACTTGTCAAGCTTCAAGCATATAGTTTCCATCCGGATATTGTACGATGGGTTGGTGCCTTCCTCTCAGATCGCTCCTTCCAAGTCCAAGTTAATGGTTCGCGGTCCGACGTCTCCAGTGCGAGCAGTGGCGTGCCTCAAGGTTCAGTGCTTGGGCCCTTGTTGTTCTTAGTCTTCATAAATGACTTGCCCGACGACCTCACGCAACACACCTTCTATTTGCCGACGATATCAAACTGGTCGCTCCTCGCGGTAATATAGAGGATCTTCGTCGATGCCTCCACCAAATTTGGAAGTGGTCTAACGATTGGGACCTGTGTCTGAACGTGTCAAAGTGCTGTCATCTGCCTGTCGGCTCTACTCCTGCAACTCAACTTGATTTCGAGCCGGGTCGTCTGCTGCTGGAGAGGACCGATCAGGTAAAGGACCTGGGTATCTTGGTGGATTCCTCCTTTTCGCCTTCGGCCCAGTGCGTCCATGCTGCCAACAAAGCACGCGGAATTCTGTTCTTGATTCGACGGTCATTCGGAATGCTCACAGCAGCCATATTCCTACCACTCTATGTCACGCTGGTGAGACCCATATTGGAGTATGGGATTCAAGCCTCTTCTCCTTATCTCCTCAAAGACATACAGCATCTCGAAAGAGTCCAGAAGCTGCTACCCGCATGGTTCATGGTCTCAAAAATTGTCCTACGAAGAAAGGCTGAGGACGCTCGACCTTTATTCTCTTGAAAAACGCCGCCGCCGTGGTGATCTCATTCTCGCCCACAACATCATAAGCGGAAAGTGTAACCTCTCGAAAGAGCTGTTCTTCACTCCTGCTCCAGAGCGTCGGCTGCGGGGTCATTCCGAAAAGCTCTACCTGCGACGATTTCATCTCAATCGAAGGAGAGGAGCTTTCTCCGTCCGGGTTGCGGATCCGTGGAACAAGCTGCCAGACGAGATGGTGAAGATGCCGACGACCGCTTTGTTCAAAGCCTCCCTGGACCTCAAGTGGCCTGAACTCTTTACATGAACACCACCCTGTACTTAACTCCATGTCCCCCTACATGGCCTTGCTATTTGCTTTTGAGCCAAATTAACTAACTAACTAACTAACTAACTATCTATCTATCTATCTATCTTATCTATCTATCTATCTACTATCTATCCATCCATCCATCCTCCACCATCCATCCATCCATCCATCCTCATCTATCTATCTATCTTCTATCTATCTATCTATCTATCTATCTATCTATCTATCTATCTATCTATCTATCTATCTATCTATCTATCTATCTATCTAATATCATCTGGGTAATAACCTTATTCCATTCATTGAACAAGAAATGAATGGAATGCCAGCTGTGTGTCTTATCCGCCTCCATATGTGGCCACACACCAGGATTACATCTTTTACTGAGTACAAATGTGGAATTTTGTTAGTGTACGCAGCATTTATATATGTATACAGCTGCTGCTGGGTCATATTTATTTATGCATTTATATAATAAGTTATGTAATAGTAGTTGTATACTGTCAATTTAACGTGACAGTAGGGGATTACACCACCGCTGTTTAGCCCTAGGAAGCATCGAACGCTTCCTGATGGCTTCGACACATTTACTGTGTCCGTATATATATTTACGAAGGGGAGACAAATACCCCCAACAGCTATATATATATATTTACGAAGTCGGGACTGATATCTGCAGCTAGCAGGCTCTTGCTACTCTAGACCGATGATGGGCAAAGACTCTGAAACATGCGTGTCTCTAGATGCAGGCCTAGCTGTTGGGGGTAGTTGTCTCCCCTTCGTAAATATATATAAGGACACAGTAAATGTGTCGAAGCCGACAGGAAGCGTTCGATGCTTCCTAGGGCTAAACAGCGGTGGTGTAATCCCCTACTGTCACGTTAAATTGACAGTATACAACCATTCTATCGCCCCACCACCTTACATATCTCTATGAGATATTTAGAAATTTAATATTTCTGATTATGTAATAGTATAATATGGAAAACCTCAGCAACTAACAGCTGTTACCATTGCACAGAAACAATTGTCGCGATTCACGATTAAAACCTGTTCATTCCGTCTTTTTGTTTGATAAATGTTTATACGAATTCTGCATATACTAACGGCGTTCCACATGTATATCCAGTAAAACGAGTATTTGTGTTGTATGATGGCATATGGTAGACGATAGCCGCATAGGAGCTTTCAAATGCTCGTTATAAGGGTTTTACCCATATGGCTATATATATATATATATATATATATATATATATATATATATATATATATATATATATTTGTTGAAATAGAAAGATGAATTTTCTTGTTACAGATTATTCAAAAGTTTAACCGATACCTGGGTAGCAAAAATCACAGCAGAAAATACACGGTTGGGGATAAGACCATTTGGTGTTGCAACCGTGCGTTGGTGCGGATAATTGAAGTTTAATATTATTATTGAATGGAAGAAATGGAGTTGAACGAAGATTTCCTGATGAGAAAGCCACAATATGGTACCCTTATTTAATCAGAATTTGGAAATTTGTGGCCTTTGAAACATGTGTAGAATGTAATAAAAGGAATTCTGTACAATCTTCGTTCAACTCCATTTCTTCCATTCAATAATATATATATATATATATTATATATATTATATATATATATATATAATATATATATATATATATATATATATATATATACATATATACATACATACACACACACACATGTATATAAGAGAAGTGTGTATAATTATGAATAAATCACGATTATAACGGAGAGGGTTGCAAAACCCCTTAACGTGTCTAGAAATAGCAGTCAAAACCACTATAAACACTCATATTCTGTGGTCATAAAATTCACAACTTAAAAATAAAAGGATAATTCTCCATAGCAATTTCGAAATTAGGAACTTAACGCTTCCATTCTTCCTTTCAGGAGAATATTTTTGTACATACAAATTGACACACACACACACACACACACACACACACACACACACACACACACACACACACACACACACACACACACACACACACAACACACACACACAAAACGTACCTTGGGGGTTTACATGTGTCCAGACCGGCAAAAATATGGCGGCTGTGTGAGCAACTGGTTGTTTTAATGGCGGAACAAACAGGGGAATTCCATTAGAAAAGTTTTAATCGATTTTCTCGGTAAGTATGGGGGTTAGGAAAAAATACAAACCGCATTCCAATTTATGTACCCGTCTCCACATGTGTGCCATTTTTCACGCGAACCCACTCATCCGTTTGGCTGTGAACCTCAAGACAAGAAAGAGTACAACGATCGCCCATGCCCAATTTATATTATAGATTATAGATGGCTTAGTATGTGTATATGCTGCGGAAAAAATATTTATGTAATACAGTGTGAAAATTTTGAATTTTAATTTTAATATATTAATTGACTTTTATTTCGTATATAATTATTTACCAGATGTATTTAGAATGTGTCCTTCGATTTAAGGTTTTCTTCGATTTTACAACAAGAGGAATTTATACTGAATTTATTTTGCTCGTTGAAAGGACCGATGAAACAAAGCCATTTTCAAAGGTGTATCCTTTAAACTAGTTTTATGTTTTATCATATCGTCATTTCTGTTCCATTCTAACAAAACTGTCCGACGAACAGAAACGTGAAACTCTGAATAACAGTTTTAGTGATATTTCTGCTGCTTTTAATAAAGTATATATATATATATATATATATATATATATATATATATATATATATATATATATATATATATTCATATATTCTGTTGTGTCTGGGGAGAGGCATTTTCTTTTTGTGCCTTATAATTTAACACACTCACCGGTAAAATTTCCACTTATTTCTTATTTTTATTTTCCTAAAATTTTCGTTGCGTCTTGCAATCTTTTCAATAGTCTTGACTCTATCCATTATTTACACTGTGTTCCCTTTTATAAGGCACAAAAAGAAAATGACTCTCTCCAGACACAACAGAATATGCTTCAACACACGAACTCACATAAAGAATCTTGCAAACCAAATCCCAAAACGAAATATATATATATATATATAATTGGCGCAGTACCAATAATTCCGGTGGAATCACATCGACTCTCAGAACTCAATTAATACTTGTTTAATCGACTCCGGAAAGATGAAAGCCAAAGCCAACCATGGAGGAGTTGTAACTCAGAACGGAAAGACGGACGAAATACCTATTTCTTTACTACCCACAAGGGGCTCAACACAGAGAGGACAAACAAGGACAGACAAACGGATTAAATCGATTATATCGACCCCCGAAAGGATGAAGGGCAAAGTCGACCTCGGCGGAATTTGAACTCAGAACGTAACGGCAGACGAAATACGGCTGCGCATTTCGCCGCTTTAATATGTATGTGTGTGTTATCGGGGCCGATAAATTAAGTATAAGTTGTGTATTGAGGTCGATCTAATCGACTGGCCCCGCTCCCCCAAAATTTCGGGCCTTGTGCCTAGAATAGAAAAGACTTAGGCGGCGAGCTTGCCGAAACGTTTGCATGCCGGGTGAAATGCTTAGTGGTAATTTCATTTGCCGTTACGTTCTCAGTTCAAATTCCGCCGAGGTCGACTTTGTCTTTCATCCTTTCGGGGTCGATAAATTAAGTACCAGTTACGCACTGGGGTCGATGTAATCGGCTTAATCCGTTTGTCTGTCCTTGTTTGTCCCTTCTGTGTTTAGCCCCTTGTGGGTAGTAAAGAAATAGGTATTTCATCTGCCGCTACGTTCTGAGTTCAAATTCTGTGTACATATGTGTATATGAGTGCCTGTGTGCGTATGTGTGTGTGTGTCTGAAAACACTGTTTTTCTTTTACACATATACTCTTGCATATCCACATATAGATTTCAACGTATGCAAGTACAATTAAACACACATAAGCATGCATACATACATACATACATACATACATACATGCATACATACATACATACATACATACATACATACATACATACATGTGTGTGTGTGTGTGTGTGTGTGTTATACCTATGTTATAAAGTATGTATGCGTGTGCATGCATATCATGTCTATATTCACCATCTGATGCTTGCCCAAAGTACCGCAGAGAGGGACCGAACGAGAAACTACGTGGTCGCGATACACACAACCATCCCGCGTCTATCAAGTGTAAACAAACAGAAATGGGAATAGACGCACTTTGCATATTGGCGAAATTATACGTTACGCAAGCGACCTTAATGTGATTTTTATCGCTGCCGGAGGCCAATGCCCTATCCATTAAGCCACAAGTTCACGGTGTGTAAGTTCGTCACAAATCTATCACAAGTCGTCACCAGTGCTAAACAGAACGACTCAGGTTGCACATTTTAACACCTATACCAACCTCTAAAAATTACAGTCAAACTAATCCTGAAATTGCACCCTGTTATCTTAAAAATGGAGGCTAATACTCTAAGATACACAGGGTCTTTTAAAAGTCAGGATGGTTACGGTTAGACCAGGGATGGGAAACCTTTTTGTGCATGAAGGTCACTCTACAATTCATCATCCTTCATAGAGGCCGCATTGAACAAATTATTATTTTTGTTTCTTTTATTTATTTTATCCCTTACATAATTTATTATTTAAAGAAAGACAGGCGTGTGGAAATCGAAAGCAGGACTTCAAATATTTTATACAAAAAATAAGTAAATAGGCGCAGGAGTGGCTGTGTGGTAAGTAGCTTGCTAACCAACCACATGGTTCTGGGTTCAGTCCCACTGCGTGGCACCTTGGGCAAATGTCTTGTACTATATAACCTCTGGCCGACTAAAGACGGAAACTGAAAGAAGCCCGTCGTATATATGTATATATATATATATATATATATATATATATATATATATATATATATATATATATATATATATATATATATATATATATATATGTGTGTGTGTGTGTATATGTTTGTGTGTTGTGTCTGTGTTTGTTCCCCCAACATCCCCAACATCGCTTGGAAACCGATGCTGGTGTGTTTACGTCCCCGTAACTTAGCGGTACGGCAAAAGAGACCGATAGAATAAGTACTAGGCTTACAAAGAATGAGTCCTGGGGTTGATTTGCTCGACTAAGGGCGGTTCTCCAGTATGGCCGCAGTCAAATGACTGAAACAAGTAAAAGCGTAAAGAGAGAGAGAGAGAGAGAGAGAGAGAGAGAGAGAGAGAGTAACTGAATAATATCGAAAGCAAGACATTTTCAAATATTTTATTTAAGTTCATTAAGTAATAAGTAAATGAATAATAATCTTATAAAAAAGACAGCTTATATGTTAACATGGAGAATGTAACATATTCAAATATTTAATTTAGGCAAGTTGGTACTTTTTATGCAAATTACTGGCTTCTTTTAATTTGCGTTTTTTTTTGTTTTGTTTTTTAGAAAGTATTTTGATATCAGGCTCTAACACAGTGGCTCCTAGTTTCAATAGGTTCTCCAAATGCTCATCCGTCAATTGCATTTTCAGCGAATTCTTGATCTGCCTCAAGTACGAGAATATGGATTCACAACAATATTTTGAAGAAAGGCAGGAAATTTATCGGTTCACGAAGACGAGGATATTCTACAGCATTTTTCGAAATTTCCATGGGATTTTCCCTCTTGTCAAACAGATTTCGGGATATTTATCTCCAGACATTTCAATGAGTTCCATTTGTAAGTGAGGCTGAAAAGCAAGTTTCAGAGTGATGTTATGTTTTTCAAAATCCTTCAATCTTTTTAATAGTTATCGCCATACTTATATGGCAGTCTTATAGATATAAGACTAAAGCTGTCGCTGATTAGCTCCAAGAGGCCACCGTCTCAAGCTAGCTATTTGACACACAACCTGCGTCCATTTTAAACCTTCGAACAGGGAAGGTCAGCCGCTTCATCCTGCCAGTCAGACAGCTGCAGACATGTTTCAGGGTATTTATAAGACTGCCATATAAGTATGGCGATAATTATAAATTTCCAGTAACGCTGCCGTAATCTCCTTTAGAGAGACTTAGAAATTTTAATATTTCTATTACTTCAATCTTTTATTATATTCTTATATTAACGAGTCTAAAACTGATTCGTATTCTTCAAAAGATTCATAGATATCTTCTTCCTTTTCACTCATTGTCTTCGTAAACTGAGGAAAGTGTTCTGAAAGTTTTGGTTGAACCAAAAGGAACTTGAAAAATGACCATTTTTTTTCTGAATGTCCAAATTTTTTGCCACGTATACATTTCTTTTTACCATGCAACGAAATGTTTAACTCATTTTGTTTCGACATCAAATCACATAAAAATGCAAAATCTTTGTAAAAATTTGGATCTGATAAATCCCAATGTTTGTTGTTTTCATTGAAATAGTCAATTATTTGCCTTCGTAAAGAGAAAATTACGACAACCAGCGTAGTTTTGAGTGATAAGACAAATCCACATTAATTACTTCGTCATCCATCATCAGCATGTTTCGAAATTGACGATGCTTCAGGGCATTTGCTCGAATATAGTTTACAATTCTTATAACCTTCTGCAAAGTGTCATTAAAAATGACAGATTTTACACAGACATTTTGCTGGTGTAAAACGCAATGAAAAGAAATCAGAACGTTTGGCTCTTTGGTTAATCTTTTAAGATGTGCAATAAATCCTTCATTTTCAGTCGCCGTAGCTGGAGCACCATTCGTGCACACATTCACCAAATTAGTAAAACTTAGTCCTACTTTATGACATTGCTCTCTGAAGTTGTTAAAAATATCTATCCCTCGCCTCCTTCCTTTAAGGGTGCCTAAAGCAAACAATTCTTCATATAATTGAAAATCATCAGTTATAACACGAATAAAATACAATCTGTGGAATCTGTCGATTCATCCAAAGCTACAAAACAATATACATTTTCTTTTTGGATTATAGTTTTCAATTGCTCTGTTGCATTACAAACCAATTCATGCTGTCGATTTATATAAGTCTTTCTTGAAAGAGGCACCTCTTTTTATTTAAACTTTATCGGGATCTACACTTCCTACCACTTCTAAAATACTTTCCTTTATGAGTTCTGCATCGCTGAATGGCTTACCTTTTTTTCCAAGCACATATTCAACTTTATAGCTGGCTTCTGATGTAGCATTCCCTTGATGCAACAAAGATTGGAAAAATTATCTTTGCTTTTGTTTTCCATCTTTCAATTCCTGCACTGCTATCTTTCGAGACTCACCCTCTAATTTGGCAGATTTATGAAGAGCATAATGTTGTTGTGCATTGAATTTCTTAACCGTTACAATTACGGTGTCACAAAACAAGCAAGACATTTTGCCTCCAATTTACTAAAAAATATTGCAATTCCCATTCTTCATTGAAGATCCTATTTTCTTCTTTCAAAGTTCGTATTAATTTTTTAAACATAATTATGGGTTTAAAAAATGTATTTATACTTAAAAACCATAGAAAAATAAAAGCTTAATAATGAATTAGTAAAGCCGGCCGCACACTGACCCAAATAAAACAGTCTTAGACAAGACACAATAAACTTGCAACCAAAACCATGTTTTTGGTTTTGACTTTAGCAATTGTTGCAACCATTCCAGACTGAACAACATCTAGATCAATAATCATTTGTTTCTGTTATTGGTTCTATTATCGAACTGTTGCAGAAATAACGTCAAATATCGACGGTTTCCAATCTCACAAATAATCCTTTCTACTAGAGGCACAAGGCCTGAAATTTGGGGGAAGGGGACCAGTTGATCACATCGACCCCAGTACGCAACCGGTATTTAATTTATCGACCCCGAAAGGATGAAAGGCAAAGTCAACCTCGGCGGAATTTGAACTCAGAACGTAGCGGCAGACGAAATACCGCTAATCATTTCGCCCGGTGTGCTAACGATTCTGCCAGCTCGCCTCCTTAATCTCACAAAATAATGACAATTGTTGAAGTTATGACCAAGATTTCATGAACGTGGTTTCGGACGCTCATTGATAGTGTTTCGTTTAAGACCATTTTGTCTGAAGCAGTGTGTAGGCGGCTTAACAGAGTAGCAATAAATACTGTATCACTTATCAAGTCTCAATGACAAAAAAGGAAAATCTATAAAATTAACGCATGCACCGATGGATTTACGATTTCAAATAAGGCTATAACTCAGTCTCACAAAACAAGTGAGTATGAAGTTGGCCACGACTACGCAATTACTAGGTAAAGTACGTAGCACAGATCTCAATGAAAAGGTAGACGAGACAGGATTTATGATTTAAGCACCCTCCAACTTCAGAATCTCTGACAACACCCGAGATAACGAGCTATCGAGGAGAACTCTAACTTGTTGTTCGGTCGACTAGAAACGAACAGCCAAATCTCCTTCAAACCACTCCCTCTAACAGTGGTTCTGAAACAGGGGGTCACAAAGGGCATCTAGATGACTAAAATCTTAAAAAATATGTTAAGGCTTTAGAAAATCAGTACTTAAAAAGAAAACGTTTTAATTTCGTTAAGTACCTGAAAGAGATTAGTAAAACAAGATAAGGCATGACTATGTGGTAAGAAGCTTCCTTTTCAAACACATGGTTCCCGGTTCAGTCCCACTGCGTGGCATCTTAAGGAAGCCCGTAGTATATATATATATATATATATATATATAAGTGCCGGCTACCCTCCGTGAGTGTATAAAGAAAACTTCAGTTAGTTTGATTTACTAGCCTCAGTCTATCTTCACATCAGTAAATCCATGTCTCCATAAAGACTGCATTTTTCCGGTAGAGAAAATAATGAATTTATAATAAAGGAGAATACAGATTTATTCTTTTACTTGTTTCAGTCATTTGACTGCGGCCATGCTGAAGCACCGCCTTTAATCGAGCAACTCGACCCGGGACGTATTCTTTTTGTAAGCCCAGTACTTATTCTATCGGTCTCTTTTGCCGAACCGCTAAGTGACGGGGACATAAACACACCAGCATCGGTTGTCAAGCAATGCTAGGGGGACAAACACAGACACACAAACACACACACGCATATATATATACATATGTACAACGGGCTTCTTTTTCAGTTTCCGTCTACCAAATCCACTCACAAGGCTTTGGTCGGTCCAAGGCTATAGTAGAAGACACTTGCCCAAGGTGCCACGCAGTGTGACTGAACCCGGAACCATGTGGTTGGTAAACAAGCTACTTACCACACAGCCACTCCTGCGCCTATAGATTTATATCCAGTTTTATTCAGCAGTTAATCACTTCCTTTCGTTTCTGCACCTACACATCTTTCTGCAGCAATTAACTATTGCACACTGCAAAATTTGCATCTTTATGTACACTTATTGTTAGTTGCCACTTCTTCAGGTTGTAAACAAACGCATTGTTCAGATAGAATCTAAATTAAGTACAATTGCCAACCACGATAACTCATTTAGAGACCGCAAAAAGGGAAATAACTAGTTTAAGTAAACAAATTTGATCCTTAAAAGATAATAAAGAATATAAAATTATTTGGGAAATAATTAGTAGAGCCAATCCAAATACCAGAGGAAGCAAACGGTGTGAATTATGTGTGAAAGAAATTTACCAAATTCTTACATCAAAATTCAAATTCATTAACTATAGACGTGGGAGCACAACACGTATTTACCAAGCTAAACATACGTTTCATAAATTTGAATAATTGCATATGTAATAACACATTTAGAATTGAAATCAAGTAACCAATAGAGGGGAGTTAAATTAAACTCCTAAATAAATTAACCTTATTCTAAGGATTACAGAACAATTTGGGAATGAAAGTAACGATATACTCTTTTACTCTTTTACTTGCTTCAGTCATTTGACTGCGGCCATGCTGGAGCACCGCCCTTAGTCGAGCAAATCGACTCCAGGACTTATTCTTTGTAAGCCTAGTACTTATTCTATCGGTCTCTTTTGCCGAACCGCTAGGTTACGGGGACGTAAACACACCAGCATCGATTATGAAGCGATGTTGGAGGGACAAACACAGACACACAGACACACACATACATATATACGACGGGCTTCTTTCAGTTTCCGGCTTTGGTCGGAAGACACTTATAGTAGAAGACACTTGCCCAAGGTGCCAAGCAGTGGGACTGAACCCGGAACCATGTGGTTGGTAAGCAAGCGACTTACCACACAGCCACTCCTGCGCCTCTTTAAATTTAAATAAATTTGATTTAATTATAAAATTAGCAAATTAAATAAGACTTATTGCTCATTACTTACAATATCTACAATAATAATAAAAGTAGTAGAGGTAGCAATATTTGGGAGAGGAATGATGATAACAGTAAAACACATACATAAGGTAACCTGATACGAAGCATTAGTACTACCAGTCATCATTTAAGGATGGTCTATGTCTGCAAAGTAAGAAAATTCCTTGGACAACTCGTCATTTTGTTTTAACCAGTAGAGTTGAAAAGGTCACAATCTGGGCTATTTTTGGAATAATGACAACACCACGTGTATTTCGGCTGGACTTGGATTTAATTTAGATTCTGTCGAAACAATGCGTTTATTTACATCCTGACAATATATTAATTAATAATTAATAATTAATGGTGCTACAAATAGCACCAGCATGCTAAAAGTAGCAGTCAGAACTTTTCACCTTATCGTATATTTTTTACGCATGTTATTCTTCTTGATATTATTGTAAACAACAATATCCTTATACACGTTTTTATAACTTACTGTTCACTTCGATCACCTTTTTAAATTTGCTGCGGCATTAAAATCGGTCATCGCGCACATTGTTTGAGATGGGCAGGTTGTATGACCCCTGGGTCAGTAAGATTCGCCGACGAGAACTAAGTGGCATTTTCACAAAGTTTGAAATCGTAACGATAAGGGAATGTCTGGCTTTTCAATTTACGATTCTTTTCATTATCGGTATGTGGTCTTAGAATTTCTGCTCATTGCCCTGATTTCAATTAATGTGTGAAAATTTGTGGTTGTGGTCACCTTCTGACTGCTATTTTTAGCGTGCTGTTATTAATTATTAATATCTATATATATATATACGTATAAAACTGAGAATGTGTGTCTGTCTGTGTGTTTCTCTAAAACTTGAGAACTACACAACCAATTTCATTCAAATTATACACGCGACTGTACACAGCTACCAGCTCACAGTCGACGCTATGCCGACCAGAGCTCGCTCTGGGCGGCATTGGTATCGCTATTACAAATGGGCTGGGCTGGGCGAAAGAAAGAATTTCCATTATATATAGAGAACTATAGCGCGAAGGCAGCATAAAAAAAACAACCCTTCCTGAATTGTTGGCAGATTTATCTACTCCGCATTGCGAGCAGTGCAACAAGATGCGTCTTCGTCAAAGCAATTGCTCCCCCAAAGCAAATTAAATAAAATTTGAGATACGTGGAACGTCAAAGCTGCTAACAAAAACAGGACAGTGAAAACATTCGGTAAGGGCTGTTTAACCCTAACGAGGTGAAGTGTTGAACGCTGGAGAAAAAAAAATTTGTCGAGAGACAGACAAGAATGTGTGTTATAGTTATAAACTGAACAAGAAGAAAAAAAATTACATTTAGAAATAGAGATCTATAATTATTGAGGGCAGAATTTGAGTTAGAAATAGAGAACTATAAATATTGTATTATACATAAAGTGGTGGCTTACATTCGGGGCTTCCAATTTCTCTATAAAACATAAGATAGTCGCAAAATCATCGCACATGTCACCATCGATTACAAACACCGGTGGAAGATAAAAGTTCCAGAGGATATTCTTGTTCTTTCGTTTGTACAAGGATCGTATTATATTTCGGCTTAAAATATATTTTAGATACAAATATAATGAATAGAAATATATAAAAACCAGAATAGAAAATAAACGTCTTAGGCATATAAAATGAGATAACATGAGATATCAAGGTGTTATAAACTTGAAACCTACTAGAATATCATAGATTATATATATCAAGTCATCCAATCAGTTCGGTCTAATTTTACCTTTTTTTTTAGATTTGAATGAAATTTAATAGTATTTTTAAATGTCTAATTTAATTAAAAATTATTTTTATGCATTTGTGTACTTTAAACTAATTCAATATTGTTTTACAAAATAATAGAGGGTGTCCACAAAGTCTGCGTACATGGGGATTAACACATACTTTTAAAACACAACAATTTTATTTAATTATAATGTTAATAAATAATATTTTCGAAGTGATTTCCATCCTTTTTCAATGCATAACCGGATGCGCCTTGCAAAATTCAGGTGAACTTGATTAAAGAAGTCTACATTGCCATCAATTTCAGCACACTGACTGGTAATGCGTTCTCTCATGTGTTTTAAATCTGTAGTCTTTATTGTAATCTTTCTCTTTCAACATACCCCAGAAAAAGAAATCAAGGGGAGAAAGGTCTGGTGAACGAGGGGACCTTTCCATATGAGCCCTTCTTCCAATCCAGTGAGGAAAAGTCTCATTAAGCCAATCTCTAACAGTTGTGGCAAAATGGGTAGGGGACCCATCCTGCTGAAACCGATTCGGAAGGCCCTCGCCTAGGCGCTCAATTTGAGATATTAATTTGTCTCAATATGTTTACATAAGTCTCATCCGTTACATGTTCAATGAAGAAGGGTCCTAGAACATGAGCTTTCCACAAACCACACCACACGATCACCTTTTTGCTGCCTTGCTGTTTGGATGGATCCTTCTAATGTGGATTACCTCGAGACCAGTATAGAAGATTCTGTCTGTTGACCTCACCATTTACATAAAACGTAGCTTTGTCACTGAACAACAAAGTTTTTCGTAAAATTGATATTTTCATCCAATTTATCTGAAAACCATTCGCACGTCTACATTCGTCTATCAGGGTCGTCTTCATTTAAGTGATGCAATATCTGTAGGGTGTATCGATGAAACTTTTCCTCAACCAGCATTTTGTGGATGGTTGGTTTTGGAACACCTAACACCGTGGATGTCCGACGAAGTGATTTCTTTGGGCAAGCAAAAACTTTAGCCATGACAGCCTCTTTCGTTTCATCTGAAGTCTTTGGTCGCCTGGAACGGGGTTTATCCAAAACACTGCCTGTTTCTTTAAATTTCTTGATCAATTTCCCGACGGCAGTAAAACAAAATAGGTTACCTATAAGGGTATCGAAGATTAAATTCTTCCGCAATTTTGCGACAATACCATCCCTCTCGTCCACTTAATAATACTAACTCGATTCTTTCTTCTTTAGACAGATCCATCATTCGATCTGGGATTCTTTCTTCTTTAGACAGAGCCATCATTCGATCATCTGTAGAAAAAATAACAAATAAATTTAGAAAAGTAAAGTATTTTTTTTTATTTAATTTAAACAAAAGGAAAATTATTATTTCTTATATTTGTTTATGTTATGATTTTATTCCATGTACCCAGACTTCCTGGACACCCTAAAATTGCTTTGATTAAAACCCTTTCAACATGGAAGTATCCAAGGAGCATTTAAGGCACATATAATTCTTTGAGTACAATAAAGGTAACTCTGCAGTCGAAGTGACTCGAAACATATACTCAGTTTATGGGAAAGTGCTTGAATGAAAGAACTTGCAGGAGATCGTTTGCAAAATTGAAGATGAATATCGAATGGGATATCCAGTTGAGTTTGATGACAAGCTCCTTGAGGCATTACTTGAAGAAAATCCGTCATTATCAGTTGAAGAATTGGCAATAAAGCTTACTTCAAACCATACAACAGTTTATCGTCATCTTCAACAACGTGGAAAGATTCCTAAACTTGGAAAATAGGTGCCTCATGTATTGTCCGAAAGCAACCGCAAATCCCGAGTTGACATCTGCTCTTTTCTCCATTCTCGCAAACTCATTTCACCCTTTTTCGATAGACTGGTGACGAAAAATGGATTTTCTATCGAAATGTTAAACATCGTAAACAGTGGCTTGGTAAAAGGGAAAATGCTCAACCACAACCGAGAAGAGAACTTCATGGGAAAAAGGTTCTACTCTATCTGGTGCGATTGCAAAGGCATAATTCACTTTATATTGTTACCACCTAATGCAACAATCAATGCTCAAGTCTACTGTCAGCAATTAGAGCGTTTGAACCAAGCTTTGAAGGAAAAAAGAGCCGCTTTAGTGAATCGAAAAGGAGTGATGTTTCATCAGGACAATGCACGACCCCACACAGCAAAGATCACCTCACAGAAGATGGAAGAGCTTGGTTGGGAAAAAATTCCTCATCCACTTTATTCTCCCAACCTTACTCCTTCAGACTACCATTTGTTTCGTAGTTTACAGAATCCTTTGGGGGACATAACTTTCGCAAGCCAGGAGGAGGTCGAAACTGACATTTCAGAGTTCTTTGCTTTGAAACCAAGAGTTTTACATTGAAGGGATTAAAAAGCTTGTAAATAGATGGAAGTAAGTCATAGATAATCAGGGAAAGTACATTGATGATTAGATTTCAATTAAATATAACATTTGATCACTTGGATTCTTTATCCAAAATTCGGACAGAACTTATGGGATGACTTGAGATATATACACTGGCGAAAATATATTTAAGACCGACAATAAAAGTTCTATTTCTTACAAAATATGTTGTTACTAACACTATACAAATTATTTATATCTTTTACACCTTATGCAAAATTTATTTCTCTTTCGAATGATGCAAACAATTTTTATACAACTTGAAGAATTCTAATGCCAAATTAATATATATTTCTTTACTGCCCACAAGGGGCTAAACATAGAGGGGACAAACAAGGACAGACAAACGGATTAAGTCGATTACATCGATCCCAGTGCGTAACTGGTACTTTATTTATCGGCCCCGAAAGGATGAAAGGCAAAGTCGACCTCGGCGGAATTTGAACTGAGAACGTAATATAAACGTTTCAAATTTACCGGTAAAATTACTTTAAATCCATGTAATATGTATGCAAATTTTTTGGCCAAAATGGGTGGTCACACAACGAGCCTAAATGCACCATATAAAGTTATAATTTAATGTTATTATACAATTTATTAATAATGGGAAAACAACGTAACCTTAGTCCAATCACGAGACCAAAAATCGTATATTACAGCAAAAAGTTTCCTTTTCGAACATCAGCAAGCAGCTAAAGTTGGTGTTATTCCATACGAATATACACATATTTATGTTAAGAGTTTCATGATAAAAATATGGAAATATTGGGTTGTCCGGAAAGTTCGTGCCGATTTATAGTAGCTTATCTTTCGATTTATTTTAGAACATGTTTGAGTCCATAAAATAGGATTTGACTACACCTCCATTAAGAGCACAGTTTAAGCTATCTTTTCGTGGAAGAAGGTTTATGTTCCTATAACCTGTGTTAATTTTGTAACCCTTTAAAATGGAAGATAAGAAAGTTCATTTTCGGCACTTGATGCTTTTGGGAACCAGAAAAAAATTGCTGCAGCTCGGCTGGGATGTGTTACCCCATCCTCCATATTCACCAGATATTGCTCCTTCGGATTTCCACTTATTCAGGTCTCTGCAGCATAGTCTTAATGGTAAAAGTTTCAATTCCTTGGATGACGTAAAAAGATACTTTGATGAATTCTTTGCCTTGAAAGCACCTCAATTCTGGGAAGAGGGTATTTTCAAGTTAAAGGAAAGATGGAGACGTATTGTGCAACGAAATGGTTCATATTTGGTTGATTAAAAATGTAATGGCAAGTATTTAGTGACCTTTACTTTCCTTTAAAAATCGGAACGAACTTTCCGGACAACCCAATCTACGTATAACATTGAAATACGAATATAAACGTGAAAAATAAAAACCTAAATTGAAAGAGGCGATTAAAATCTTTTTCCTAACCTGCAGCCATTTCAGAAAAGTGGTTGTACGAAGTATTCGAAATTCAGCCCTCCTTCCTCAGGGTTCCTTTCTCGAGGTAAAATCCAGCAAAAAGCATTAAGGCACTACATGTTGAGTATTCAGTTGGTGAAAGTCCAGTTTTTGAATATCGAAGATTTTCTGAAGTAATTTCTTTATTACCCACTAGGGGCGACACAGAGTAAACATACAATCACGAATGATGAAAAAAATTCTGAACTTTTGGGGTCAGTTAAAATCGGAATGAACAATAAAAACCGAATGATTACACAAAGACAAATTAACAAAATTACAAAATGCAGTGGGGCGGGTCCGCGACTCCATGCTCCCCGCCACGACACTTAGCCTTGTGATTTCTTTTGCGTCCTATCTCGCTTTTACTCGCCATATTTTTCCATCTTTCATCAAACACTTTCTTACTCAGGCTCCTTCTCTCCAGTTCTATATGTCTTTTCAGGTGAAATTTAAAATATTCCACCAGACCTGAACCAGAGATGAAGTCGCCTGTTATTATCCCTTTCATCCTTGTCTTCCATACTGCCTGTTTCGCAGTTGAAACCACGGCGAGAAAACAAAACTTACCTTCTTTCGTTAAGAAATCAGGTGGGCTGATTTTTACAATAGATTCGGCTGATAGCTGTACTCTTCGTTCACCTGACATTAGTTGTTCGGCACAAGCTCACGTATCTGCCATCTCCGGACACTGCACGACCGCGTGCGAGACGGTTTCCCGTTCTCGCCAACACCTCGCACAGGTCGGGCTGACTTGGCAACCGTGCCTTGCAAGCTTGTCCCGAACAGGTAAGGCTCCTCGGTAGCACTGCCAAGCCAAAGACTTCTGGAAATTATCCAGGGTCTTCGGCCCGAATGTACGTTGGAACAGACTGGCCAGCTGATTATCGTCGAAACCTAGGGTTTCCCCTAGCGTATCATCGTTACCGGCCTCTACAAACCCTCTATAAAACACAGCGGTAGAACCACTGCCGCAGGCATTGCCCGAGCGACGGAATAGTCGGAGTACCTTGCGACACTCCGTATACCACGTACCCAACTTTGATCTGTGATTATACCAGCCCTCCCGGCCACCGAAACTGGTGAACCTGGGGAACATCTGTTTCGCCAGCGGAGACCACACCCGTTCACTACCCAGATGGAGCCACAGGTGCCTTAGCCTCAGCGCATTTCTGCGCATCATTAGCCACGGCATCCCTAGTCCACCCTGTAACGGTTTTTGACAACAGACAGAGCGTCTCACAAGCGGTTTCGAGCCCTTCCACAAGAAGCGAAAGAGCTGTCTCTCCAACTTGCTCAACCACGAATCCGGGCAAGGCACGACGGCAAGGCGGTAGGTGATCACCGATGCGATAAACACATTGGCTACCTCCGCCCTACCTTTCAAGGATAACCACCGCCAAGACCAAATCTTGACTATTGCAGCCACCTTGCTCGATACCTCGCTCCAGTTCTTCTCTATTTGGAGGTCTGACCGAACCAAACATCGAGCAACTTAATCGGGCCCTCCGTCCAACGTCCCACGACGCTGTCTGGAGGCATTGACTTGCCTCTCCAGGTGCCGAATTGCAAGCCGACCGACTTTTCACGATTAACTTTTGCTCCTGTCACCGTCTCGTAAACCTCTATGGCCTTGCCTACTTTACGTAGGTGGTCCACTTCAGTCACAATGATAGTGATGTCATCCGCGTACGCCGAAACTGACATATCACGTCCTGGTTGCCTCGGGATGCCGCTCAGTTTTTCGCAACAGCGGCTCAAGAGCCACTACATACAAAAGCGGGGAGAGCGGACATCCCTGGCGGACCGAGCGTTTGACTTTGAACGGCTTAGAAAGAAAGCCGTTCACCCGAACTACCGAGTCAACGTTGTCATACATTTCGATGATCCACCTGAGGAAGCCAAGATCCAGGCCGAACTGAGCCAGAACGGACACCAGGTAGTGATGGTCGACCCTATCGAAAGCTTTTGACTGGTCTAAATGGACCACTACCCCTTCCTTGCCGGGATCATTATTTATTCCCTCTAACGTGTATCTAATAAGATGGAGATTATCCTGAATGGCTCTGCCTGGTACGGCGCACGTTTGCGCTTTCCCAATCAGTCCATTCGCGACACGCACCAATCTGTTCGATAACACTTTGGCCAAAATCTTCAGCTCTGCGTTAAACAGAGTGATGGGCCTGAAATTATCTATTACATCCCTCTTGCTCTGGTCCTTCCTGATTAGCATCACCACTCCCCGGCGCACAGATCTGGGAATAAACCCGTTCTGTTGCCAGTTTGCGTAGACGTCCGTCAGTAAGTCCCCGAACAAGTCCGGCATACTTTTATAAAGCTCGTAGGGTAGACCATCCAGTCCCGGCGCCTTACCCGCACCGCAGTCCGCCATGGCCTCTATTACCTCCCCAGGTGTGATCGGCTCCTCACTACACTTCGCATCCTGCCCCGAGAGGCGCGGCAGCCCGTCGAGGAGGTCCGTAAGGCCCCTCCCCCTATCCGGTCCGCCGCTCCCCCCCAAAAAAGCTGGGCGAAGTGGTCCTGAAAAGCTTGACACATCTCTTCGGGCTCGTCTGTCAACTTACCCTGTTGGTTCGCCAGAGATCGAATTGTAGCATCGTTGCCACGTTGGGCTTCCACTACTCGGGCCCATCCTGCAGCCTTGATTCCTTCGCTCCCCATTGTACGTTGTCTAGCCCTGATAATGCAACCCATGTTTGGCTTCGAGGTGCTGGTTAAGAACCAGTCTCTTGACCTTCACCTGGTCTGCATTGCCAGTTCGCATTGCTTCCTCTAAGTCCTTAACTAGTGTAGTTACCTTTCTAGCCTCTCTAGCTACAAGATTAGTACTATACCTAATGGACTCATATTTTATGGCTCGCTTAAGGGCATACCACCATTTGTTGTTACCAATGGAGCCGGTCAAGGCCCTCTGGATTATTAACCTAATCCTGTCCCTGTACTCCTTAATCGCCAAAATGGACGTATTAAGTTTCCAGTAACCAGGACCTCTATTTATCTACGTCTAGCCTACAGGTGACCATCTTGTGGTCACTGTAGCTGACTATATGGAGTTGTGGACTCTTAACTAGGTTCTTATCTACCTTCCTAATTAATATCCTCTCTATGTATGACTTTAACGATCCGTCGCTATTTGACCACGTCCACAGTGGAGCGCCCGGATGTTCCAGTCTATATGGGTCTACCAGCTCAAAACGTCTTAGTAGATCCAGGAAGCAAGCATTTCCTCTTCTGTCTGTTCGCGAGCCTTCACAGTCTACCCGCACATCGCAGATTGTGTTGAAGTCACCTAACATTACTACTGGGCACGATGTACTCAGAAACTTCTCCAGGTTCCGATAATAATCACTTTTCCCCTTACCGGGGGGAGCGTAAACCGCAACCAGCCTGATTGTCTTACGGCTACTGAACGTCAATTCAACGACGACCAGCCTACCTTCCGGATCTGTAAAAATCAACTTTTTCTCAGAGACCCGGTTCTTTTTCACCAGGACCAACACCCCGCTTCCGCCGCACGACGGGTTCGGAGAGATAATACTCTCGTAACCGTCAAACAGCGGGAGCAGATCTCTTGGCCCCTTTAATCGGGTTTCTGTGGCAACAACAACATCTAAATCCCGTGACCTGATGTCATTTAGGAGGCGCCCTTGCTTCCAGCTCGTCATCAGGCCACGCACATTCAAACACCCTACACAAATGTGAGACATTACTTACCTTATCAGTTTTTTCCTGCTCTGGTGGTCGTGGGGGGTGGGGGAAGTCCGCTTTAAATAATGACTCGTGTAAGTTGAGTCGCGGACCCTTAATGTCCCCCGGGTACTCCTCTCTTATTATATTATAGTTCATTCTGTCAATCTTGAAAACCTCGACATTCTTGGGGAGTACCCTGTGTGTGTTGATGTTGTGTGCCGTTGGGACATTGTCCAGATATTTAGTTAGTCTGTCGTTTGCATTGTTTATAGCAATGTATACCGTCTCGAATTCTATTATTTTTTCCCCTTTTTGGGGGCTTTGTGGTGGTGATGGGGAGGAGATCGGGGAGTATGATATGGGGGAACCTGGGGAGGGGTTTGGGAGGGAAGGGAGTTGCTCGGGACTGGGGAGTGGGGTTAGCTTGTGTTGGGCTGGGGGGTCTTCTCTTTTTTCTCTTTTTGTGGGGGTGGGGTAGATTCCCCCCCCCTGTATGTTGGATTTCTTTTTGTGTGTGTCTGGGTTGGGTGGGTTAGTATCAATGTTTTTCCTCTTTGGGTTTTTCCTTGGCCTCACCGGTGTGAAGGCATTTTCGTCCTCCTTTGTCTTTTCTTCCTCCCTCTTCTTCTCCTCTTCTTCTGTCCTTTTTTCCTCTTCCACTTTTTTCCGGGTAGAGTACTCCATACGAATGTGTCCCTTTTCGCCACATTCGTAGCATCGAGGCTTTCGCCCTTCCACTACCTTTCCTCGTCGAACTGGATGTTCTCTGGGATTTCTTCCATCGTTTCTGGGGTTGCCTGTACTATTATATGCAGAGTTTGTCCTCTCCAATTTTCTCTTTTAATCTTCGTGATATTCACCACCCTTATCTTCTTCTCCAGCCCCATCATTAATGCTGGGAGCAACCACTTCACCTCAATTTCTGGTGGAATATCTTCGACCCTTATTTTGGCAGTTCTCCTCCCCAAATAGGAGGGTAATAAAATTACCTCGCTTGTTTTAATTGGGGTCAAAGAATGTTTCTTTGCCATTTCTTCATCTCTAAACTATATCTCGATAGTGGCGTACTTTTCCCCCCAATTTACATAATCTATGTCGGTCCATACCGATTGCAGACACTTCTCTGCTTGGTCCTTTGATATTTTCTCGATTTTTTTCTCTTTTGTTAAATAAGACTTGTAAATTACGACTCTTTTTTGCGTTTCTTCTCTTATTATTTGTGGGAGGGTTGCTTTAACCTTGTTCCCCTCCTTTGTAAACATTTTCTTGTAGTTCTCATAATCTACCTCCTCCATCTTGATCTCTTCCATTTTTCTCCCTGCAGCAGCTGCGAAATTGTATGTCTTCTCTTTTCCTTTGGAAGACGAACCTTCAATTCCTTTGGTTGCTCCATCAGAAGGTGAACTTTCGGCTACTTTACCTGTTTTTATACTTTTTTCCGCTTCAGCAACATTAGCTGTTTTTCCAGCAGGCGAACCTTCGTCGGCTTCAGCTTTTCCGCAGGCGAAACTTCGGCATCTTTAGTTTTTTCAACAGGCGAGCCTTCGACAATTTTCAATTTGGTAGACGAATCTATAACATTTTCTTTTGAGGGTAAACCTCCGTTGGACATTTTTTCATCGAACATTTTCTCAGCTGAAAAAATGTTTTTGTTCATTTTTCAGAATTATGTGGTTTTTTCCTTTTTTTTTTTTTTAAATTGTGTTACAACACGCAGTATTTCCCCTCCTTATAGGAGGAGAATAACAAAATTTTCTGGTTCAAAACCAGTTAGAGTTCAGTATATCGACAAACAATTCTTAAACAAACGATATTAACAAAATTTAAAACAGTACCTTGACTCATGTACCATACAAACGTACAAAGAACGTAAACAAGCGGCGGTTCACCCAAAAAAGTACTACATCGTTTTCGAGTATCGAAGATTTTCTGAAGTACTTTCAAGAGGATTGCCTCGTTTAAATAAGAAATGAAATTTATTGAAAGGTTAACTTTAGTTAATCATGCAAATAATAGCCAATGGGAATATTCCATTCTCTACTATAAAAAAATAATTTAAGATTACAGGTTTGTGCATAAGTGTTCATTGGATCTAATGATCTAATTGGACCGTGTTTTCAAAAAGCTTTTATATTCTAAAAAATTATATTTTAAAGTTTAAGAAAATTATAAGACGCTAAATATTTATGTTTACAAATACTAAAATGTCTGTAATTTTTTTATATAGGGGTGAATAAATGAATTCTTGTGTCCCCTATTTCTAATTTTAAAATTAGTAGTACTTCCTATATAAATTTTCCTAAGTCCGGAGCGTTAAACTAATAAACCTGTTTGCTGTTTACACACCCGTCTTCGTCTTTTGTTCGTTTCTTTTGTAAATTCCAAATATATAAGTATGTATGTGTATGCATATATGTATGTATATATATATATATATATATATATATATATTATATATATATATATATATATATATATAGAGAGAGAGAGAGAGAGAGAGAGAGAGAGAGATTTCGCAGACAGGAACTGATACAAATTGATCGTATATATATGTATGTATATATGTAAGTGTATGTGTTTTGGTATTGGCAACATGAATGACAATGGCCAGAGACTACTTGAATTTTGCACATACCATAACCTGTGCATCACTAACACATTCTTTGCCAACAAGACATCCCACAAGGCATCTTGGAGACATCCAAGATCTCACCACTGACATCAGCTGGATCTCATCATTACACAAAGATCCTTTCTGAATTCTGTTCAACTGACTCGTAGTTACCACAGCGCGGATTGTGACACAGATCATTCACTAATAAGAAGCAGGGTGAGGATTCTGCATAAAAAGTCCATCACTCCAAGAAAATGGCCCGATTACGCATTAACACTGCCAGAACCTCCGACACTACACTGCGACAATGTTTTTCTGTTTCTATCAAAGTTGCCCTCAGTAGCTGCCCAACCACCTCTGCTGAAAGTAGGTGAAATTATATCAGGGAAGCTTTGTATACCACATCAATAGATCCTTTCGGCATGAGAGAAAGGCAAAACCCAGATTTTGTTCAGTGCTGGGCTCTCAGTGCTGGAAACAGTTATCGAAACAAAGCGTGCAGCTCTGATGTAATACAAGAGTGATTCTTCTATAAAGTCACCCGAAGAACTCAGAAAGGCAAAAAATAAAACCCAACTGACTGCCAGACGCTGTGCAAATAGGTATTGGCAGGAAATCTATCAGAGTATCCAGTCAGCTGCTGACAGTGGTGACACCCGTGGGATGTATGCCGGTTTGAAGAAGGCCCTCGGTCCATCCGCAACCAAGTCAGCCCCTTTGAAATCAACTACTGGGGATCTCATCAAGTACCAAAGCAAGCAAATGGATACATGGGTGGAGTACTACCAGGATCTCTACTCACGAGATACCACGGTAGCTGAGACTGCAATCGAGGGTATCAAGATCTTGCCAGTCATGTGTGAACTTGACAGTCTGCCATCTATAGCAGAGCTCACCAAGGCTATTGACTCCCTAGTAAGTAACAAGGCTCCGGGAAAAGACGGCACCCCCTTAGAGATAATCAAAACCGGCAAAAACATCATCCTGCTTCGACACATTCATGAGCTTCTGTGTCAGTGCTGGGAAGAGGGTACAGTCCCTCAGGATATGCGGGATGCTAACATCATTACGCTTTACAAAAACAAAGGTGACCGTGGTGATTGTAACAATTACCGTGGAATATCTCTTCTAAGCACTGTTGGAAAGGCCTCTGCTCGCATTATCCCGTCCAGGCTGCAACTGCTTGCTTCTCGAATTTATCCAGAATCGCAGTGTGGCTTTAGAAGAAGCAGATCAACTATCGATATGATACTCTCCATACGCCAACTTCAGGAGAAGTCCAGAGAGCAGAGAATGCCATTATATATGGCCTTCATTGATCTGACAAAGGCCTTTGACTTGGTAAGTAGAAAAGGCCTCTTCATCCTGCTCCAAAAAATCGGATGTCCACCAAAGCTGCTGAGGATCAGCACATCTTTCCATGATGATATGCAAGGCACCATACAGCACAATGGTTCAACATCAGCCGCCTTCCAAATAACAAATGGTGTAAAGCAAGGTTGTGTCCTTGCTCCTACATTATTTGGCATCTTCTTCTCGCTGCTGCTGTCACATGCCTTTGTGACATCAGATGATGGAGTGTTTCTGCAAAGTAGAAGTGATGGGAAACTGTTCAATCTCTCGCGTCTGCGTGCCAAGACCAAAATCAGAAGCGTCCTGGTCAAGGAGATGCTATTTGCTGATGATGCCGCTCTGGTATCACACACAGAAGTAGCCCTACAAAGGCTCATCAACTGTTTTGGGCAAGCATGTGGCAACTATAGCTTATTTATCAGCCTCAAGAAGACCAACATCATGGGTCAGGCTACATTAACCATCCCAAACATACATATTGGAGACCACAGACTACAGGAGGTGGAGAAGTTTACCTATCTTGGCTCTACCGTCACCTACAACCTATCCCTTGATACTGAGCTCAATATACGTATTGGCAAGGCAGCTGCTGTGATGGCCCAACTCTCCAAACGGGCATGGGACAACAATAAGCTGACCAAGACCACAAAAATGAAGATTTACCAGGCATGTGTACTTAGCACTCTACTGTATGGAAGTGAGACTTGGACGCCATACACACGCCATACGACGCCATACGTCGCCTAAATATCTTTCACCTGCGCCGCCCCCGGAAATTCCTTCGCATCAAATGGCAGAATCATATCCCCAACAAAGATGTCCTCAAGCAAGCAGGAATACCAAGCATGTTTGCACTCCTCACACAAAGACGTATGAGATGGCTTGGACATGTTAGCCGCATGGAAGATGGCAGAATCCCCAAGAACATACTCAACGGAGAGCTTGCTAGGGACACTAGGTCTGTGGGAAGACCGTTCTTACGATACAAGGATGTTTGCAAAAGGGACATGAATGCCTGCAACATCAATATTACCAACTGGGAAGCAGTTGCCAGCAACCGTGGAGATTGGCGACGTACCGTAAAAGAGGGAACACAAAGGAGTGACATAGAGGGAAGGGAGAAATGGAAAGACAAGAAAAGACGTCAACAAGAAAGTATGACATTACAACCAGCCAGGCAAAGTCTTCGCTACAATTGCGGCACCTGCCAGGGGGAGTGTTTCTCCAGGATAGGACTACACAGCCACAGCAGGAGATGTATTAGGACATGAAATGTAAAAGCCGGACTAGATTATTTTATGCGCAACTCCATTGTCTCCTGAGACAAAAAGGATGCTAACAACAATATATGTGGATTTCGTAGACAGGAACTGAAACAAATCAATCGTATATATATGTATATATGTAAGTGTATGTGTGTGTCTTTGTGTCTGTGTTTCGCCCTCATCACTGCTTCACAACTGCTGTTCATTTATTTACATCCACAAAACTTAATGGTTTCACAAGAACAAACTAATAGAATAAGTACTAGGCTTATCAACATAAAAAAGCACTAGGCTGTGTCTCATATTTTTGTTTGCCCACTTAGTTGTATCTATCAATTTATCTTTGTGTGCGTGTGTATATCTATCTATCTATATCTATCTATCTATCTATCTATCTATCTATCTATCTATCTATCTATCTATCTATCTATCTATATATATATATATATATATATATATATATATATATATATATATATATAACACCCGAATGGGAGCCTTAACTCCCAAATTTTAGTCATTTCTTTTATGATCCAAAACTAGATCAAAAGTACTGAATGGATCTTTATGAAATTTGGAAATTATATTCCAAGCATAAGGGCCATAACCCCCATGACAATTCATATATTTTTGGTGTTGATGAAATTTTAACCATAGATATTAGACGCAAGTGAAGTAATATTTATAAAATTTCATCTTCTTACAAAGTTAGAAAGACCCCT
Organism: Octopus sinensis; assembly: GCF_006345805.1. Classification (NCBI taxonomy): domain Eukaryota; kingdom Metazoa; phylum Mollusca; class Cephalopoda; order Octopoda; family Octopodidae; genus Octopus; species Octopus sinensis. The sequence continues at coordinate 93,608 of NC_043006.1, read as the reverse complement.
CCATGGGGACTTAACATCCACAATTTTGTCATTTTATCTAAGCAAAAACGAATACAGTTGTGCTCTTGGAAGCTGTAGGGTTACCCGAGCATAAAAGTTGGGCATTATTTCTAATTCAATGGTACAACAGTGTAACAGTTTGCTTTGACATACACTTACATTGTTATTTCTGCAATGTGCTGCATAAATTGTCAAGTAAATGAGAAGCATCTTTGCCTCCACTGATTCAGTTGCAAAGTGTTGAGTGAAGTTATTTGATTGCAGACCTCCTTTCAATCTTTTTATTATCACTCGGTCACACATAGTCCCCAGATGGTAACATTGATTACAAGGCCTTCCCAGATGAGTGACTGGTTATTCAAAGACTTTTATAGATTTTAAATTCATGCTGTCCAGTTACGTATCAGTATAGTGGTCATTTGCAAACTCCAGAGGTGACACTTTAATTTTTCCTAAGTCCTCACGTCACACAGTTGTTAATGTTGATTTCAGTTGGGTCACGCCCTTCCAATTGCTATAGATTCGTAATGCATCTTACGGCTGTGCCTGTCACCTGGATGGTGAGGAATCCTACATTCTGAGTGGTAACCACTAGGGTAGGGTAACTGACTGCTTATTGTGATCATTCGTCTTTTGGTTTCCATGTGGCACGATTACAATTTTTTTAGGGTGTGTAAAGAGGGAAATAACCTTTATCTGCAATTTTGATGAAATTCGAAACATAGATATTCCAGTTCATTCAGAAAATATAACAGAAAAGTCTAATTCTTCAATTGTATGTAACCGGGCAACGCCGGGTATCTCTGCTAGTATATATCTATATATATATATATATATGTGTGTGTGTGTGTACACACACACACACACACACACACACACACCACACACACACACACATGTATACACACACGCGTGGTTTCGTAATCCACTTCTAAATATATCTACAATCATTGTAGCCAGTTCAAAAGTAAGAATAGTAACAGATTGAGATACACACGCGTACGCACACACACATACACGTATTGTTCGTGTATATCGTAATGCGGATATACCGTTAGAAAGCCACAAAACTGCGGTATTCGCCTTGAGAAAGCATCTTGTATAGCTGTAGTTCTGTGTCTTGATCACTCACCAAATTTCACTTCAAAGAATTGTATAAGCTATCATATATTTCTTTTTTGACCACAGTAGGATAAACATAGAGGGGACAAACAAGGACAGACAAGTGATTACCGAAAATGCTCGTGTATAATCCGCATTTTTTCCCCAAAATTTAAAGATCAAAATCCCTAGTGCGTACTATATACTCTTTTACTCTTTTACTTGTTTCAGTCATTTGACTGGAGCACCGCCTTTAGTCGAGCAAATCGACCCCGGGACTTATTCTTTGTAAGCCCAGTACTTATTCTATCGGTCTCTTTTGCCGAACCGCTAAGTGACGGGGACGTAAACACACCAGCATCGGTTGTCAAGCAATGCTAGGGGGACAAACACAGACACACAAACATATACATACACACTTATACATATATACATATATACTACAGTCTTCTTTCAGTTTCGGTCTACCAAATCCACTCACAAGGCATTGGTCGGCCCGGGGCTATAGCAGAAGGCACTTGCCCAAGATTCCACGCAGTGGAACTAAACCCGGAACCATGTGGTTGGTTAGCAAGCTACTTACCACACAACCACTCCTGCGCCTACGAGGTTAAAAATGAAAATTATTTTCTAAGCAATGTCCGAGTCTCTATTTGCTGTCCGGCAATATTTATTCAGACGCATTTTGTGTTGTAGGGCGCGAAAATACCTTAAGCTAAGCCTGAAAGCAATGAAGTCATAAAAGAATCATCCATAACTTGCAGTAAGCAACATTTATTAAACGTTATTACTGTTATTTCTTTATTTTCTGCAAACAAAATGCACAAAAAAGCTACATGTTTGCATTATGTTATATATACAATAATAATAAAGGACGTTACCGTACATATTTTTACAAACCAAGGACGTTATATAGACCTCCTTGACTCAAGTTAGAGAAGAGGTGCGTATTATACACGCGGTTTAGGTTTTTCAGAGGTACAGCCCCCTAAAAATCCCCTGCGTATTAAACTCAAGGGCGGGCTATACACGAGGATTTACGGTAAGTCGATTACACCGACTCCAGTGCGTAACTGGTACTTATTTAATCAACCCCCGAAAGGATGAAAGGCAAAGTCGACTTCGGCGGAATTTGAACTCAGAACGTAACGGCAGACGAAAACCCACTAAGTATTTCGTCCCGCGTGCTAAAGGCGGCGAGCTGGCAGAATCATTAGCACTCCGGACAAACTGCTTAGCTGACCATTTTGTCTGTCTTTACCTTCGGAGTTCAAATACTACTGAAGTTGGCTTTGCCTTTCATCCTTTCGAAATCGATAAAATAAGTTCCAATTGAACTCTGTAGTCGATATAATCGACTTACTCCTACCCTAAGACTGCTGGCATTGTGCCAAAATTCGAAATCATTATTAAATCGTAAATGAAAGGAAATGCAACCGTTTCTTTCTTTTCTTCTTCTTTTTTTTTCTATATTTTTAAATGATTCGGATGATTCTTCTGCGAATGAATTGTTTCGGTTTCAACAAATGATCTTAGGTCAAATCATTCTTAGTGTCCCAATTGCTCATTGAGCCGGAACCAGTGTCAGACCGTCAGCCGTACGCTACACAACAATCCTGACCGATTATTGCACTATCTGTTCATGAAGCAGATCACGTAACGACTCATGTATTCGTTAAGTGATGTTCATTACTTGCTGGATTGAGGGCCTCATTTTGCGGAACCTGTCAACGAGTGAGCGGCGTAATACCCACGCGCAACACATACGCACACATGTATATACAGCGTATACACACATAGTACCGTAGGTGTCGTATTTCACTGCATTCGATTCATCACTACCTGGGAGTGTGCTGTATGATCTTCAGCAAGGTGGAAGTGTGATATATCTGAGGGTCAACAATATATGTGATTCCCTGCGTACCATGGGTCTACACATTCAGATCTGACCTGAGGCTATATTACAACACAAAACGAGAACGAACGCATACGTTCGCTCGTCTACTGCCCGCACACACACACACACACACACACACACACACACCACACCCACACACACACTCACTTACACAGACACAGACACACACACACACACACACACACACACATTGAACTTGTACAAGGAAACGGTTGACTATCTGACGAAGGTAACCAGGCCAAAACATTTGATTGTGAAAGTTTAATATCTACTCATCAAAATGTTTAAAAAGTACTCTGCTAAAAAAGTATTGGGTAATCCTCCTTTTTAGTTTTAACATATATATATATATATATATATATATATATATATATATATATATAACGGGAAGCTTTATGAAAATAAACAAAAGACGAAGGCAGGTGGAAAACAAACGAACAATTGTATTAGTATGGCGCTCAGGAAATATAAATAAAACAAGTCTTTAACGTTTCGAGCCTACGCTCTTCAACAGAAAGATACACAGAGAGAGAAAAACACAGAAAGAAGGAGAGAAAAAAAATGCGTGCAGTAGCTAACGAATCAACATGGCGATTTGATTTCCGCCAGAGGTCAAAGATCAAACATGAGACGCGAGAGCGAAATAAGGGGAGATAATAGGGTTGATAAAAGGGTTGAGGGACCAGCTAAAAGTGCGTGGGAGGGGTCTGGATGTGTGTATGTATAGGGTTGGTGTATGTATTAGTATGTATAAGGGTGTGTGTGTGTGTGTGTGTGTGTATGAGAGAGTATTAGTGCGTAAGATTGGTCTGGACGTGCGTATGTATGGGGTTGGTGTATGTATTAGTATGTATTAGTATGTATTAGTACGTATTGGTATGTATAGGTGTGTGTGTGTGTGTGTGAGAGAGTATAAGTGCGTATGCGGGGTCTGGACGTGTGTATGTATAGGGTTGGTGTAAGTATTAGTATGTACTAGTATGTATTAGTACGTATTAGTATGTATTAGTTGGTGTGTGTATTAGTATGGCACATCATATGTGATGTGATGTGTAAAGTCATGTGGTGTAGTGAGGAGAAGAGGGGGAGGGGGAGAAGAGGGGGGAGAGAAGGGGAGGGGAAGAAGAGGGGGAGGAGAAGGGGGAAGAGGAGACGATAGGGGAGAAGGAAGGTGAGGAGGGGGATGAAGGAGGAAAGAGGGAGTGTGTGTGTGTGTGTGTGTGTATGTGTGTGTGTGTGTGAACAATCATATTTAGCACGTTTGTCTACCCTCGGATGTGGGAAGACCTGTCGCTGTGGAAATACTCCTCAAAGACAATTTGTGAGAAATCACATCATTGAGCTATAAACGACGTATTCGGATCGTTGGTCGCATGCGTTACTGCATCGTTATGCTTCGTCAGCTACGATATCGAATCAACCGTGAAACATTTGTTTCTATTTTGATCTTTACATTTCATAACTTACTGATATCACACACCTCTGCCCTCTCTCTTTTCCATTCACCAATTAACGATGGCCAATAATGTGTTTCAATTAATTATGCTTTAGTTTCTTCAGTCTTTACATTTGGGTGTTCGGATGATACATATTCTCTTTTCTACACTGCGTGTTTCGAATAGCATAGACTAAAAAGTAAATATTGCCATGCGTTTAATCTGTCTCAATCCTAATTCACGATTTAAAAAATCGATATATCTAAAAGGAATGATTTATAATTCCTGTATTCCATAGCAAACTGGATAGGCAATTGTTAATATTATTTATGTTTAGCGGCATTCGTTGAGCACTGAGGTCGATGTAACCTACTTACCCCCTAATCCAATTTGCTGGCTTTGTGCCAAAGTTTGAAACCAATTACCGGCATTTCGTCCATCTTTACGGTCTAAGTTCCTCCGAGATTAACTTTGCTTTCCATCCTTTCGGGGTGGATAAAACAAGTACCAGTTGAGCACTGGGGGTCGATGTAATCGACTATCTCCATCCCCTAAATTGCTGGCTTTGTGCCAAAATTTGAAACCAATATTATTTCTTTCCATAAAATAAAACAATCATTTAAATATCTTCTGCAATTTTCTTTCAAATAATCGTAAAACTGGTTTTGATATTTTTACCTGGATTTTCCACATTTTTATCTCAAGACCCCACCCCATCACTAAATTTATACATATTGAGACTATTCTATTTTGTCTTTTTTTTCTATAGACTGCTTGGTCAAAACTATTTAAAAATGTTATTTTAAATAAAACAAATCGCGCTCCATCAATAAAAAAAGTTTTTTTCAATGTCGTTTGACGATTCACGAAGACGTTTATTAATCCAAAGATGAATGGCTTCTGTTCCGAATTCCTGTGATATATTTATGTACAAGGGAATCACACCAAACCAAACAATGACGGTTTTTATTTGCTTAAACGGAGGGCGATTTAACTTATCCATTCGTTTCGTATGTAGTTCTGTGTATACTTCAAATAGGATTTCAATAATATGCCTAAAGTAAGAGCAGCCGAGGCTGAGCGGTAAGAAGCTTGCTTCTCAAACATACAGTTCCAGGTTCAGTTCCACTGCGAGGCACCTTGCGTAAGTGTCTTCTACAACAGCCTCGGGTCGATTAAAGCCGTGTGAGTGGATTTGTGGTAGACGAAAACTCAAAAGGCCCGTCGTATGGGTGAGTGAGTGTGCGTGCGCCCCACCGGTGTTTGTATTCTTACATCCCTGCAACTTAGTAGTTCGGCTAAAGAAACAAACAGAAAAAAAGTACCTGGTTTTTTAAAAAAAATATAAGTACCGGGGCCGATTCATTCGACTAAAAGTTCTTTAAGGCGGTGCCCCAGCATGGTCGGAGTCTAATGACTAAAACAGGTAAAAGATTAAAAAAAAAATTACTCAGTTGATTAGTTTCATAACACAGACTTGGTATTATTGGTATTAATTTAAAATCATTTATATATATAACATTTGTAGATTTTTGGTAATCCATAGAAATTACGTTTTGCATTTAAAACTGGTTACATAGTCGCATTCTTTTTATCAATTATACCTTTTTGGTATAAATTGACCAGAAAGTTGAGCTTTTGTATTTTTTTCTG